>NW_028276684.1:0-70512 GCF_052056855.1 Sturnus vulgaris | reverse complement strand
TTTTTTTTGCAATGCACCCGGAAGGACGCTCTCGCTCGTCTTTCAAGGAGCGATTCCTAACAGCAGAAGCAGCAGAGGCACAAACTGCACGACGAGAGGGGACAACGTAGAACACGTCTCTGTCTGGCACATTTGCCTGTGCCATACTTCCCTCCGGCTCTTCGGGCCTTGCGAAGCTCTGTGTACTGCGAGCGCTGCTACTCGCAGCTGAGAAGGACCGTGGAGCTAGCGGCGAATTCGGAGAGCTCTTCGCTGCACTGCGCCGCTCGCAAGCGGCTTCGTTCTTCGCCTTCTGCCGTCCGGCGAGAGCTGAACTCCAGCGGTCAGTTGCAGCTCTGCCCAACAGCGTGTTCTCAGTCTGCGGGCAAGCACGCCCTCTTGCCTTGGCCCGAGAGCAAAGTCACGAGCGAGCACTCGACTCAGTGCAATGCACCCGGAAGGACGCTCTCGCTCGTCTTTCAAGGAGCGATTCCTAACAGCAGAAGGCAGCAGAGGCACAAACTGCACGACGAGAGGGGACAACGTAGAACACGTCTCTGTCCTGGCACATTTGCGTGTGCGATACTTCCCTCCGGCTCTTCGGGCCTTGCGAAGCTCTGTGTACTGCGAGCGCTGCTACTCGCAGCTGAGAAGGACCGTGGAGCTAGCGGCGAATTCGGAGAGCTCTTCGCTGCACTGCGCCGCTCGCAAGCGGCTTCGTTCTTCGCCTTCTGCCGTCCCGGCGAGAGCTGAACTCCAGCGGTCAGTTGCAGCTCTGCCCAACAGCGTGTTCTCAGTTCTGCGGGCAAGCACGCCCTCTTGCCTTGGCCCCGAGAGCAAAGTCCCGAGCGAGCACTCGACTCAGTGCAATGCACCCGGAAGGACGCTCTCCGCTCGTCTTTCAAGGAGCGATTCCTAACAGCAGAAGCAGCAGAGGCACAAACTGCACGACGAGAGGGACAACGTAGAACACGTCTCTGTCCTGGCACATTTGCGTGTGCGATACTTCCCTCCGGCTCTTCGGGCCTTGCGAAGCTCTGTGTACTGCGAGCGCTGCTACTCGCAGCTGAGAAGGACCGTGGAGCTAGCGGCGAATCGGAGAGCTCTTCGCTGCACTGCGCCGCTCGCAAGCGGCTTCGTTCTTCGCCTTCTGCCGTCCGGCGAGAGCTGAACTCCAGCGGTCAGTTGCAGCTCTGCCCAACAGCGTGTTCTCAGTTCTGCGGGCAAGCACGCCCTCTTGCCTTGGCCCCGAGAGCAAAGTCCAGAGCGAGCACTCGACTCAGTGCAATGCACCCGGAAGGACGCTCTCGCTCGTCTTTCAAGAGCGATTCTAACAGCAGAGCAGCAGAGGCACAAACTGCACGACGGAGGGGACAACGTAGAACACGTCTCTGTCCTGGCACATTTGCGTGTGCGATACTTCCCTCCGGCTCTTCGGGCCTTGCGAAGCTCTGTGTACTGCGAGCGCTGCTACTCGCAGCTGAGAAGGACGGTGGAGCTAGCGGCGAATTCGGAGAGCTCTTCGCTGCACTGCGCCGCTCGCAAGCGGCTTCGTTCTTCGCCTTCTGCCGTCCGGCGAGAGCTGAACTCCAGCGGTCAGTTGCAGCTCTGCCCAACAGCGTGTTCTCAGTTCTGCGGGCAAGCACGCCCTCTTGCCTTGGCCCCGAGAGCAAAGTCCCGAGCGAGCACTCGACTCAGTGCAATGCAACCCGGAAGACGCTCTCGCTCGTCTTTCAAGGAGCGATTCCTAACAGCAGAAGCAGCAGAGGCACAAACTGCACTACGAGAGGGGACAACGTAGAACACGTCTCTGTCCTGGCACATTTGCGTGTGCGATACTTCCCCTCCGGCTCTTCGGGCCTTGCGAAGCTCTGTGTACTGCGAGCGCTGCTACTCGCAGCTGAGAAGGACCGTGGAGCTAGCGGCGAATTCGGAGAGCTCTTCGCTGCACTGCGCCGCTCGCAAGCGGCTTCGTTCTTCGCCTTCTGCCGTCCGGCGAGAGCTGAACTCCAGCGGTCAGTTGCAGCTCTGCCCAACAGCGTGTTCTCAGTTCTGCGGGCAAGCACGCCCTCTTGCCTTGGCCCGAGAGCAAAGTCCCGAGCGAGCACTCGACTCAAGTGCAATGCACCCGGAAGGACGCTCTCGCTCGTCTTTCAAGGAGCGATTCCTAACAGCAGAAGCAGCAGAGGCACAAACTGCACGACGAGAGGGGACAACGTAGAACACGTCTCTGTCCTGGCACATTTGCGTGTGCGATACTTCCCTCCGGCTCTTCGGGCCTTGCGAAGCTCTGTGTACTGCGAGCGCTGCTACTCGCAGCTGAGAAGGACCGTGGAGCTAGCGGCGAATTCGGAGAGCTCTTCGCTGCACTGCGCGCTCGCAAGCGGCTTCGTTCTCGCCTTCTGCCGTCCGGCGAGAGCTGAACTCCAGCGGTCAGTTGCAGCTCTGCCCAACAGCGTGTTCTCAGTTCTGCGGGCAAGCACGCCCTCTTGCCTTGGCCCCGAGAGCAAAGTCCCGAGCGAGCACTCGACTCAGTGCAATGCACCCGGAGGACGCTCTCGCTCCGTCTTTCAAGGAGCGATTCTAACAGCAGAAGCAGCAGAGGCACAAACTGCACGACGAGAGGGGACAACGTAGAACACGTCTCTGTCCTGGCACATTTGCGTGTGCGATACTTCCCTCCGGCTCTTCGGCCTTGCGAAGCTCTGTGTACTGCGAGCGCTGCTACTCGCAGCTGAGAAGGCGTGGAGCTAGCGGCGAATTCGGAGAGCTCTTCGCTGCACTGCGCCGCTCGCAAGCGGCTTCGTTCTTCGCCTTCTGCCGTCCGGCGAGAGCTGAACTCCAGCGGTCAGTTGCAGCTCTGCCCAACAGCGTGTCTCAGTTCTCGGGGCAAGCACGCCCTCTTGCCTTGGCCCCGAGAGCAAAGTCCCGAGCGAGCACTCGACTCAGTGCAATGCACCCGGAAGGACGCTCTCGCTCGTCTTTCAAGGAGCGATTCCTAACAGCAGAAGCAGCAGAGGCACAAACTGCAACGACGAGAGGGGACAACGTAGAACACGTCTCTGTCCTGGCACATTTGCGTGTGCGATACTTCCCTCCGGCTCTTCGGGCCTTGCGAAGCTCTGTGTACTTGCGAGCGCTGCTACTCGCAGCTGAGAAGGACCGTGGAGCTAGCGGCGAATCGGAGAGCTCTTCGCTGCACTGCGCCGCTCGCAAGCGTCTTCGTTCTTCGCCTTCTGCCGTCCGGCGAGAGCTGAACTCCAGCGGTCAGTTGCAGCTCTGCCCAACAGCGTGTTCTCAGTTCTGCGGGCAAGCACGCCCTCTTGCCTTGGCCCCAGAGAGCAAAGTCCCGAGCGAGCACTCGACTCAGTGCAATGCAACCCGGAAGGACGCTCTCGCTCGCCTTTCAAGGAGCGATTCCTAACAGCAGAAGCAGCAGAGGCACAAACTGCACGACGAGAGGGACAACGTAGACACGTCTCTGTCCTGGCACATTTGCGTGTGCGATACTTCCCTCCGGCTCTTCGGGCCTTGCGAAGCTCTGTGTACTGCGAGCGCTGCTACTCGCAGCTGAGAAGGACCGTGGAGCTAGCGGCGAATTCGGAGAGCTCTTCGCTGCACTGCGCCGCTCGCAAGCGGCTTCGTTCTTCGCCTTCTGCCGTCCGGCGAGAGCTGAACTCCAGCGGTCAGTTGCAGCTCTGCCAACAGCGTGTTCTCAGTTCTGCGGCAAGCACGCCCTCTTGCCTTGGCCCCGAGAGCAAAGTCCCGAGCGAGCACTCGACTCAGTGCAATGCACCCGGAAGGACGCTCTCGCTCGTCTTTCAAGTGAGCGATTCCTAACAGCAGAAGCAGCAGAGGCACAAACTGCACGACGAGAGGGGACAACGTTGAACACGTCTCTGTCCTGGCACATTTGCGTGTGCGATACTTCCCTCCGGCTCTTCGGGCCTTGCGAAGCTCTGTGTACTGCGAGCGCTGCTACTCGCAGCTGAGAAGGACCGTGGAGCTAGCGGCGAATTCGGAGAGCTCTTCGCTGCACTGCGCCGCTCGCAAGCGGCTCGTTCTTCGCCTTCTGCCGTCCGGCGAGAGCTGAACTCCAGCGGTCAGTTGCAGCTCTGCCCAACAGCGTGTTCTCAGTTCTGCGGGCAAGCACGCCCTCTTGCCTTGGCTCCGAGAGCAAAGTCCCAGAGCGAGCACTCGACTCAGTGCAATGCACCCGGAAGGACGCTCTCGCTCGTCTTTCAAGGAGCGATTCCTAACAGCAGAAGCAGCAGAGCACAAACTGCACGACGAGAGGGGACAACGTAGAACACGTCTCTGTCCTGGCACATTTGCGTGTGCCATACTTCCTCCGGCTCTTCGGGCCTTGCGAAGCTCTGTGTACTGCGAGCGCTGCTACTCGCAGCTGAGAAGGACCGTGGAGCTAGCGGCGAATTCGGAGAGCTCTTCGCTGCACTGCGCCGCTCGCAAGCGGCTTCGTTCTTCGCCTTCTGCCGTCCGGCGAGAGCTGAACTCCAGCGGTCAGTTGCAGCTCTGCCCAACAGCGTGTTCTCAGTTCTGCGGGCAAGCACGCCCTCTTGCCTTGGCCCCGAGAGCAAAGTCCCGAGCGAGCACTCGACTCAGTGCAATGCACCCGAAGGACGCTCTCGCTCGTCTTTCAAGGAGCGATTCCTAACAGCAGAAGCAGCAGAGGCACAAACTGCACGACGAGAGGGGACAACGTAGAACACGTCTCTGTCCTGGCACATTTGCTGTGCGATACTTCCCTCCGGCTCTTCGGGCCTTGCGAAGCTCTGTGTACTGCGAGCGCTGCTACTCGCAGCTGAGAAGGACCGTGGAGCTAGCGGCGAATTCGGAGAGCTCTTCGCTGCACTGCGCCGCTCGCAAGCGGCTTCGTTCTTCGCCTTCTGCCGTCCGGCGAGAGCTGAACTCCAGCGGTCAGTTG
The DNA here is from genome assembly GCF_052056855.1 of Sturnus vulgaris. Classification (NCBI taxonomy): domain Eukaryota; kingdom Metazoa; phylum Chordata; class Aves; order Passeriformes; family Sturnidae; genus Sturnus; species Sturnus vulgaris. Next base: position 65,588 of record NW_028276684.1, on the reverse strand, counting down.
CAGCTCGCCCAACAGCGTGTTCTCAGTTCTGCGGGCAAGCACGCCCTCTTGCCTTGGCCCCGAGAGCAAAGTCCCGAGCGAGCACTCGACTCAGTGCAATGCACCCGGAAGGACGCTCTCGCTCGTCTTTCAAGGAGCGATTCCTAACAGCAGAAGCAGCAGAGGCACAAAACTGCACGACGAGAGGGGACAACGTAGAACACGTCTCTGTCCTGGCACATTTGCGTGTGCGATACTTCCCTCCGGCTCTTCGGGCCTTGCGAAGCTCTGTGTACTGCGAGCGCTGCTACTCGCAGCTGAGAAGGACCGTGGAGCTAGCGGCGAATTCGGAGAGCTCTTCGCTGCACTGCGCCGCTCGCAAGCGGCTTCGTTCTTCGCCTTCTGCCGTCCGGCGAGAGCTGAACTCCAGCGGTCAGTTGCAGCTCTGCCCAACAGCGTGTTCTCAGTTCTGCGGGCAAGCACGCCCTCTTGCCTTGGCCCCGAGAGCAAAGTCCCGAGCGAGCACTCGACTCAGTGCAATGCACCCGGAAGGACGCTCTCGCTCGTCTTTCAAGGAGCGATTCCTAACAGCAGAAGCAGCAGAGGCACAAACTGCACGACGAGAGGGGACAACGTAGAACACGTCTCTGTCCTGGCACATTTGCGTGTGCGATACTTCCCTCCGGCTCTTCGGGCCTTGCGAAGCTCTGTGTACTGCGAGCGCTGCTACTCGCAGCTGAGAAGGACCGTGGAGCTAGCGGCGAATTCGGAGAGCTCTTCGCTGCACTGCGCCGCTCGCAAGCGGCTTCGTTCTTCGCCTTCTGCCGTCCGGCGAGAGCTGAACTCGAGCGGTCAGTTGCAGCTCTGCCCAACAGCGTGTTCTCAGTTCTGCGGGCAAGCACGCCCTCTTGCCTTGGGCCCCGAGAGCAAAGTCCCGAGCGAGCACTCGACTCAGTGCAATGCACCCGGAAGGACGCTCTCGCTCGTCTTTCAAGGAGCGATTCCTAACAGCAGAAGCAGCAGAGGCACAAACTGCACGACGAGAGGGGACAACGTAGAACACGTCTCTGTCCTGGCACATTTGCGTGTGCGATACTTCCCTCCGGCTCTTCGGCCTTGCGAAGCTCTGTGTACTGCGAGCGCTGCTACTCGCAGCTGAGAAGGACCGTGGAGCTAGCGGCGAATTCGGAGAGCTCTTCGCTGCACTGCGCCGCTCGCAAGCGGCTTCGTTCTTCGCCTTCTGCCGTCCGGCGAGAGCTGAACTCCAGCGGTCAGTTGCAGCTCTGCCCAACAGCGTGTTCTCAGTTCTGCGGGCAAGCACGCCCTCTTGCCTTGGCCCCGAGAGCAAAGTCCCGAGCGAGCACTCGACTCAGTGCAATGCACCCGGAAGGACGCTCTCGCTCGTCTTTCAAGGAGCGATTCCTAACAGCAGAAGCAGCAGAGGCACAAACTGCACGACGAGAGGGGACAACGTAGAACACGTCTCTGTCCTGCACATTTGCGTGTGCGATACTTCCCTCCGGCTCTTCGGGCCTTGCGAAGCTCTGTGTACTGCGAGCGCTGCTACTCGCAGCTGAGAAGGACCGTGGAGCTAGCGGCGAATTCGGAGAGCTCTTCGCTGCACTGCGCCGCTCGCAAGCGGCTTCGTTCTTCGCCTTCTGCCGTCCGGCGAGAGCTGAACTCCAGCGGTCAGTTGCAGCTCTGCCCAACAGCGTGTTCTCAGTTCTGCGGGCAAGCACGCCCTCTTGCCTTGGCCCCGAGAGCAAAGTCCCGAGCGAGCACTCGACTCAGTGCAATGCACCCGGAAGGACGCTCTCGCTCGTCTTTCAAGGAGCGATTCCTAACAGCAGAAGCAGCAGAGGCACAAACTGCACGACGAGAGGGGACAACGTAGAACACGTCTCTGTCCTGGCACATTTGCGTGTGCGATACTTCCCTCCGGCTCTTCGGGCCTTGCGAAGCTCTGTGTACTGCGAGCGCTGCTACTCGCAGCTGAGAAGGACCGTGGAGCTAGCGGCGAATTCGGAGAGCTCTTCGCTGCACTGCGCCGCTCGCAAGCGGCTTCGTTCTTCGCCTTCTGCCGTCCGGCGAGAGCTGAACTCCAGCGGTCAGTTGCAGCTCTGCCCAACAGCGTGTTCTCAGTTCTGCGGGCAAGCACGCCCTCTTGCCTTGCCCCGAGAGCAAAGTCCCGAGCGAGCACTCGACTCAGTGCAATGCACCCGGAAGGACGCTCTCGCTCGTCTTTCAAGGAGCGATTCCTAACAGCAGAAGCAGCAGAGGCACAAACTGCACGACGAGAGGGGACAACGTAGAACACGTCTCTGTCCTGGCACATTTGCGTGTGCGATACTTCCCTCCGGCTCTTCGGGCCTTGCGAAGCTCTGTGTACTGCGAGCGCTGCTACTCGCAGCTGAGAAGGACCGTGGAGCTAGCGGCGAATTCGGAGAGCTCTTCGCTGCACTGCGCCGCTCGCAAGCGGCTTCGTTCTTCGCCTTCTGCCGTCCGGCGAGAGCTGAACTCCGAGCGGTCAGTTGCAGCTCTGCCAACAGCGTGTTCTCAGTTCTGCGGGCAAGCACGCCCTCTTGCCTTGGCCCGAGAGCAAAGTCCCGAGCGAGCACTCGACTCAGTGCAATGCACCCGGAAGGACGCTCTCGCTCGTCTTTCAAGGAGCGATTCCTAACAGCAGAAGCAGCAGAGGCACAAACTGCACGACGAGAAGGGGACAACGTAGAACACGTCTCTGTCCTGGCACATTTGCGTGTGCGATACTTCCCTCCGGCTCTTCGGGCCTTGCGAAGCTCTGTGTACTGCGAGCGCTGCTACTCGCAGCTGAGAAGGACCGTGGAGCTAGCGGCGAATTCGGAGAGCTCTTCGCTGCACTGCGCCGCTCGCAAGCGGCTTCGTTCTTCGCCTTCTGCCGTCCGGCGAGAGCTGAAACTCGAGCGGTCAGTTGCAGCTCTGCCCAACAGCGTGTTCTCAGTTCTGCGGGCAAGCACGCCCTCTTGCCTTGGCCCCGAGAGCAAAGTCCCGAGCGAGCACTCGACTCAGTGCAATGCACCCGGAAGGACGCTCTCGCTCGTCTTTCAAGGAGCGATTCCTAACAGCAGAAGCAGCAGAGGCACAACTGCACGACGAGAAGGGGACAAACGTAGAACACGTCTCTGTCCTGGCACATTTGCGTGTGCGATACTTCCCTCCGGCTCTTCGGGCCTTGCGAAGCTCTGTGTACTGCGAGCGCTGCTACTCGCAGCTGAGAAGGACCGTGGAGCTAGCGGCGAATTCGGAGAGCTCTTCGCTGCACTGCGCCGCTCGCAAGCGGCTTCGTTCTTCGCCTTCTGCCGTCCGGCGAGAGCTGAACTCGAGCGGTCAGTTGCAGCTCTGCCCAACAGCGTGTTCTCAGTTCTGCGGGCAAGCACGCCCTCTTGCCTTGGCCCCGAGAGCAAAGTCCCGAGCGAGCACTCGACTCAGTGCAATGCACCCGGAAGGACGCTCTCGCTCGTCTTTCAAGGAGCGATTCCTAACAGCAGAAGCAGCAGAGGCACAAACTGCACGACGAGAGGGGACAACGTAGAACACGTCTCTGTCCTGGCACATTTGCGTGTGCGATACTTCCCTCCGGCTCTTCGGGCCTTGCGAAGCTCTGTGTACTGCGAGCGCTGCTACTCGCAGCTGAGAAGGACCGTGGAGCTAGCGGCGAATTCGGAGAGCTCTTCGCTGCACTGCGCCGCTCGCAAGCGGCTTCGTTCTTCGCCTTCTGCCGTCCGGCGAGAGCTGAACTCCAGCGGTCAGTTGCAGCTCTGCCCAACAGCGTGTTCTCAGTTCTGCGGGCAAGCACGCCCTCTTGCCTTGGCTCCGAGAGCAAAGTCCCGAGCGAGCACTCGACTCAGTGCAATGCACCCGGAAGGACGCTCTCGCTCGTCTTTCAAGGAGCGATTCCTAACAGCAGAAGCAGCAGAGGCACAAACTGCACGACGAGAGGGGACAACGTAGAACACGTCTCTGTCCTGGCACATTTGCGTGTGCCGATACTTCCTCCGGCTCTTCGGGCCTTGCGAAGCTCTGTGTACTGCGAGCGCTGCTACTCGCAGCTGAGAAGGACCGTGGAGCTAGCGGCGAATTCGGAGAGCTCTTCGCTGCACTGCGCCGCTCGCAAGCGGCTTCGTTCTTCGCCTTCTGCCGTCCGGCGAGAGCTGAACTCCAGCGGTCAGTTGCAGCTCTGCCCAACAGCGTGTTCTCAGTTCTGCGGGCAAGCACGCCCTCTTGCCTTGGCCCGAGAGCAAAGTCCCGAGCGAGCACTCGACTCAGTGCAATGCACCCGGAAGGACGCTCTCGCTCGTCTTTCAAGGAGCGATTCCTAACAGCAGAAGCAGCAGAGGCACAAACTGCACGACGAGAAGGGGACAACGTAGAACACGTCTCTGTCCTGGCACATTTGCGTGTGCGATACTTCCCTCCGGCTCTTCGGGCCTTGCGAAGCTCTGTGTACTGCGAGCGCTGCTACTCGCAGCTGAGAAGGACCGTGGAGCTAGCGGCGAATTCGGAGAGCTCTTCGCTGCACTGCGCCGCTCGCAAGCGGCTTCGTTCTTCGCCTTCTGCCGTCCGGCGAGAGCTGAACTCGAGCGGTCAGTTGCAGCTCTGCCCAACAGCGTGTTCTCAGTTCTGCGGGCAAGCACGCCCTCTTGCCTTGGCCCGAGAGCAAAGTCCGAGCGAGCACTCGACTCAGTGCAATGCACCCGGAAGGACGCTCTCGCTCGTCTTTCAAGGAGCGATTCCTAACAGCAGAAGCAGCAGAGGCACAAACTGCACGACGAGAAGGGGACAACGTAGAACACGTCTCTGTCCTGGCACATTTGCGTGTGCGATACTTCCCTCCGGCTCTTCGGGCCTTGCGAAGCTCTGTGTACTGCGAGCGCTGCTACTCGCAGCTGAGAAGGACCGTGGAGCTAGCGGCGAATTCGGAGAGCTCTTCGCTGCACTGCGCCGCTCGCAAGCGGCTTCGTTCTTCGCCTTCTGCCGTCCGGCGAGAGCTGACTCGAGCGGTCAGTTGCAGCTCTGCCCAACAGCGTGTTCTCAGTTCTGCGGGCAAGCACGCCCTCTTGCCTTGGCCCCGAGAGCAAAGTCCCGAGCGAGCACTCGACTCAGTGCAATGCACCCGAAGGACGCTCTCGCTCGTCTTTCAAGGAGCGATTCCTAACAGCAGAAGCAGCAGAGGCACAAACTGCACGACGAGAAGGGGACAACGTAGAACACGTCTCTGTCCTGGCACATTTGCGTGTGCGATACTTCCCTCCGGCTCTTCGGGCCTTGCGAAGCTCTGTGTACTGCGAGCGCTGCTACTCGCAGCTGAGAAGGACCGTGGAGCTAGCGGCGAATTCGGAGAGCCTCTTCGCTGCACTGCGCCGCTCGCAAGCGGCTTCGTTCTTCGCCTTCTGCCGTCCGGCGAGAGCTGAACTCGAGCGGTCAGTTGCAGCTCTGCCCAACAGCGTGTTCTCAGTTCTGCGGGCAAGCACGCCCTCTTGCCTTGGCCCGAGAGCAAAGTCCCGAGCGAGCACTCGACTCAGTGCAATGCACCCGGAAGGACGCTCTCGCTCGTCTTTCAAGGAGCGATTCCTAACAGCAGAAGCAGCAGAGGCACAAACTGCACGACGAGAGGGGACAACGTAGAACACGTCTCTGTCCTGGCACATTTGCGTGTGCGATACTTCCCTCCGGCTCTTCGGGCCTTGCGAAGCTCTGTGTACTGCGAGCGCTGCTACTCGCAGCTGAGAAGGACCGTGGAGCTAGCGGCGAATTCGGAGAGCTCTTCGCTGCACTGCGCCGCTCGCAAGCGGCTTCGTTCTTCGCCTTCTGCCGTCCGGCGAGAGCTGAACTCGAGCGGTCAGTTGCAGCTCTGCCCAACAGCGTGTTCTCAGTTCTGCGGGCAAGCACGCCCTCTTGCCTTGGCCCCGAGAGCAAAGTCCCGAGCGAGCACTCGACTCAGTGCAATGCACCCGGAAGGACGCTCTCGCTCGTCTTTCAAGGAGCGATTCCTAACAGCAGAAGCAGCAGAGGCACAAACTGCACGACGAGAAGGGGACAACGTAGAACACGTCTCTGTCCTGGCACATTTGCGTGTGCGATACTTCCCTCCGGCTCTTCGGGCCTTGCGAAGCTCTGTGTACTGCGAGCGCTGCTACTCGCAGCTGAGAAGGACCGTGGAGCTAGCGGCGAATTCGGAGAGCTCTTCGCTGCACTGCGCCGCTCGCAAGCGGCTTCGTTCTTCGCCTTCTGCCGTCCGGCGAGAGCTGAACTCCAGCGGTCAGTTGCAGCTCTGCCCAACAGCGTGTTCTCAGTTCTGCGGGCAAGCACGCCCTCTTGCCTTGGCCCCGAGAGCAAAGTCCCGAGCGAGCACTCGACTCAGTGCAATGCACCCGGAAGGACGCTCTCGCTCGTCTTTCAAGGAGCGATTCCTAACAGCAGAAGCAGCAGAGGCACAAACTGCACGACGAGAGGGGACAACGTAGAACACGTCTCTGTCCTGGCACATTTGCGTGTGCGATACTTCCCTCCGGCTCTTCGGGCCTTGCGAAGCTCTGTGTACTGCGAGCGCTGCTACTCGCAGCTGAGAAGGACCGTGGAGCTAGCGGCGAATTCGGAGAGCTCTTCGCTGCACTGCGCCGCTCGCAAGCGGCTTCGTTCTTCGCCTTCTGCCGTCCGGCGAGAGCTGAACTCCAGCGGTCAGTTGCAGCTCTGCCCAACAGCGTGTTCTCAGTTCTGCGGGCAAGCACGCCCTCTTGCCTTGGCCCCGAGAGCAAAGTCCCAGAGCGAGCACTCGACTCAGTGCAATGCACCCGGAAGGACGCTCCTCGCTCGTCTTTCAAGGAGCGATTCCTAACAGCAGAAGCAGCAGAGGCACAAACTGGACGACGAGAGGGGACAACGTAGAACACGTCTCTGTCCTGGCACATTTGCGTGTGCCATACTTCCCTCCGGCTCTTCGGGCCTTGCGAAGCTCTGTGTACTGCGAGCGCTGCTACTCGCAGCTGAGAAGGACCGTGGAGCTAGCGGCGAATTCGGAGAGCTCTTCGCTGCACTGCGCCGCTCGCAAGCGGCTTCGTTCTTCGCCTTCTGCCGTCCGGCGAGAGCTGAACTCCAGCGGTCAGTTGCAGCTCTGCCCAACAGCGTGTTCTCAGTTCTGCGGGCAAGCACGCCCTCTTGCCTTGGCCCGAGAGCAAAGTCCCGAGCGAGCACTCGACTCAGTGCAATGCACCCGGAAGGACGCTCTCGCTCGTCTTTCAAGGGAGCGATTCCTAACAGCAGAAGCAGCAGAGGCACAAACTGCACGACGAGAGGGGACAACGTAGAACACGTCTCTGTCCTGGCACATTTGCGTGTGCGATACTTCCCTCCGGCTCTTCGGGCCTTGCGAAGCTCTGTGTACTGCGAGCGCTGCTACTCGCAGCTGAGAAGGACCGTGGAGCTAGCGGCGAATTCGGAGAGCTCTTCGCTGCACTGCGCCGCTCGCAAGCGGCTTCGTTCTTCGCCTTCTGCCGTCCGGCGAGAGCTGAACTCGAGCGGTCAGTTGCAGCTCTGCCCAACAGCGTGTCTCAGTTCTGCGGGCAAGCACGCCCTCTTGCCTTGGCCCGAGAGCAAAGTCCCGAGCGAGCACTCGACTCAGTGCAATGCACCCGGAAGGACGCTCTCGCTCGTCTTTCAAGGAGCGATTCCTAACAGCAGAAGCAGCAGAGGCACAAACTGCACGACGAGAAGGGGACAACGTAGAACACGTCTCTGTCCTGGCACATTTGCGTGTGCGATACTTCCCTCCGGCTCTTCGGGCCTTGCGAAGCTCTGTGTACTGCGAGCGCTGCTACTCGCAGCTGAGAAGGACCGTGAGCTAGCGGCGAATTCGGAGAGCTCTTCGCTGCACTGCGCCGCTCGCAAGCGGCTTCGTTCTTCGCCTTCTGCCGTCCGGCGAGAGCTGAACTCGAGCGGTCAGTTGCAGCTCTGCCCACAGCGTGTTCTCAGTTCTGCGGGCAAGCACGCCCTCTTGCCTTGGCCCCGAGAGCAAAGTCCCGAGCGAGCACTCGACTCAGTGCAATGCACCCGGAAGGACGCTCTCGCTCGTCTTTCAAGGAGCGATTTCCTAACAGCAGAAGCAGCAGAGGCACAAACTGCACAGACGAGAGGGGACAACGTAGAACACGTCTCTGTCCTGGCACATTTGCGTGTGCGATACTTCCCTCCGGCTCTTCGGGCCTTGCGAAGCTCTGTGTACTGCGAGCGCTGCTACTCGCAGCTGAGAAGGACCGTGGAGCTAGCGGCGAATTCGGAGAGCTCTTCGCTGCACTGCGCCGCTCGCAAGCGGCTTCGTTCTTCGCCTTCTGCCGTCCGGCGAGAGCTGAACTCCAGCGGTCAGTTGCAGCTCTGCCCAACAGCGTGTTCTCAGTTCTGCGGGCAAGCACGCCCTCTTGCCTTGGCCCCGAGAGCAAAGTCCCGAGCGAGCACTCGACTCAGTGCAATGCACCCGGAAGGACGCTCTCGCTCGTCTTTCAAGGAGCGATTCCTAACAGCAGAAGCAGCAGAGGCACAAACTGCACGACGAGAGGGGACAACGTAGAACACGTCTCTGTCCTGGCACACTTGCGTGTGCGATACTTCCCTCCGGCTCTTCGGGCCTTGCGAAGCTCTGTGTACTGCGAGCGCTGCTACTCGCAGCTGAGAAGGACCGTGGAGCTAGCGGCGAATTCGGAGAGCTCTTCGCTGCACTGCGCCGCTCGCAAGCGGCTTCGTTCTTCGCCTTCTGCCGTCCGGCGAGAGCTGAACTCGAGCGGTCAGTTGCAGCTCTGCCCAACAGCGTGTTCTCAGTTCTGCGGGCAAGCACGCCCTCTTGCCTTGGCTCCGAGAGCAAAGTCCCGAGCGAGCACTCGACTCAGTGCAATGCACCCGGAAGGACGCTCTCGCTCGTCTTTCAAGAGCGATTCCTAACAGCAGAAGCAGCAGAGGCACAAACTGCACGACGAGAGGGGACAACGTAGAACACGTCTCTGTCCTGGCACATTTGCGTGTGCGATACTTCCTCCGGCTCTTCGGGCCTTGCGAAGCTCTGTGTACTGCGAGCGCTGCTACTCGCAGCTGAGAAGGACCGTGGAGCTAGCGGCGAATTCGGAGAGCTCTTCGCTGCACTGCGCCGCTCGCAAGCGGCTTCGTTCTTCGCCTTCTGCCGTCCGGCGAGAGCTGAACTCCAGCGGTCAGTTGCAGCTCTGCCCAACAGCGTGTTCTCAGTTCTGCGGGCAAGCACACCCTCTTGCCTTGGCCCCGAGAGCAAAGTCCCGAGCGAGCACTCGACTCAGTGCAATGCACCCGAAGGACGCTCTCGCTCGTCTTTCAAGGAGCGATTCCTAACAGCAGAAGCAGCAGAGGCACAAACTGCACGACGAGAAGGGGACAACGTAGAACACGTCTCTGTCCTGGCACATTTGCGTGTGCGATACTTCCCTCCGCTCTTCGGGCCTTGCGAAGCTCTGTGTACTGCGAGCGCTGCTACTCGCAGCTGAGAAGGACCCGTGGAGCTAGCGGCGAATTCGGAGAGCTCTTCGCTGCACTGCGCCGCTCGCAAGCGGCTTCGTTCTTCGCCTTCTGCCGTCCGGCGAGAGCTGAACTCCAGCGGTCAGTTGCAGCTCTGCCCAACAGCGTGTTCTCAGTTCTGCGGGCAAGCACGCCCTCTTGCTTGGCCCCGAGAGCAAAGTCCCGAGCGAGCACTCGACTCAGTGCAATGCACCCGGAAGGACGCTCTCGCTCGTCTTTCAAGGAGCGATTCCTAAACAGCAGAAGCAGCAGAGGCACAAACTGCACGACGAGAAGGGGACAACGTAGAACACGTCTCTGTCCTGGCACATTTGCGTGTGCGATACTTCCCTCCGGCTCTTCGGGCCTTGCGAAGCTCTGTGTACTGCGAGCGCTGCTACTCGCAGCTGAGAAGGACCGTGGAGCTAGCGGCGAATTCGGAGAGCTCTTCGCTGCACTGCGCCGCTCGCAAGCGGCTTCGTTCTTCGCCTTCTGCCGTCCGGCGAGAGCTGAACTCCAGCGGTCAGTTGCAGCTCTGCCAACAGCGTGTTCTCAGTTCTGCGGGCAAGCACGCCCTCTTGCCTTGCCCCGAGAGCAAAGTCCCGAGCGAGCACTCGACTCAGTGCAATGCACCCGAAGGACGCTCTCGCTCGTCTTTCAAGGAGCGATTCCTAACAGCAGAAGCAGCAGAGGCACAAACTGCACGACGAGAGGGACAACGTAGAACACGTCTCTGTCCTGGCACATTTGCGTGTGCCATACTTCCCTCCGGCTCTTCGGGCCTTGCGAAGCTCTGTGTACTGCGAGCGCTGCTACTCGCAGCTGAGAAGGACCGTGGAGCTAGCGGCGAATTCGGAGAGCTCTTCGCTGCACTGCGCCGCTCGCAAGCGGCTTCGTTCTTCGCCTTCTGCCGTCCGGCGAGAGCTGGAACTCGAGCGGTCAGTTGCAGCTCTGCCCAACAGCGTGTTCTCAGTCTGCGGGCAAGCACGCCCTCTTGCCTTGGCTCCGAGAGCAAAGTCCCGAGCGAGCACTCGACTCAGTGCAATGCACCCGGAAGGACGCTCTCGCTCGTCCTTTCAAGGAGCGATTCCTAACAGCAGAAGCAGCAGAGGCACAAACTGCACGACGAGAGGGACAACGTAGAACACGTCTCTGTCCTGGCACATTTGCGTGTGCGATACTTCCCTCCGGCTCTTCGGGCCTTGCGAAGCTCTGTGTACTGCGAGCGCTGCTACTCGCAGCTGAGAAGGACCGTGGAGCTAGCGGCGAATTCGGAGAGCTCTTCGCTGCACTGCGCCGCTCGCAAGCGGCTTCGTTCTTCGCCTTCTGCCGTCCGGCGAGAGCTGAACTCGAGCGGTCAGTTGCAGCTCTGCCCAACAGCGTGTTCTCAGTTCTGCGGGCAAGCACGCCCTCTTGCCTTGGCCCCGAGAGCAAAGTCCCGAGCGAGCACTCGACTCAGTGCAATGCACCCGGAAGGACGCTCTCGCTCGTCTTTCAAGGAGCGATTCCTAACAGCAGAAGCAGCAGAGGCACAAACTGCACGACGAGAGGGGACAACGTAGAACACGTCTCTGTCACTGTGCACATTTGCGTGTGCGATACTTCCCTCCGGCTCTTCGGGCCTTGCGAAGCTCTGTGTACTGCGAGCGCTGCTACTCGCAGCTGAGAAGGACCGTGGAGCTAGCGGCGAATTCGGAGAGCTCTTCGCTGCACTGCGCCGCTCGCAAGCGGCTTCGTTCTTCGCCTTCTGCCGTCCGGCGAGAGCTGAACTCCAGCGGTCAGTTGCAGCTCTGCCCAACAGCGTGTTCTCAGTTCTGCGGGCAAGCACGCCCTCTTGCCTTGGCCCCGAGAGCAAAGTCCCGAGCGAGCACTCGACTCAGTGCAATGCACCCGGAAGGACGCTCTCGCTCGCCTTTCAAGGAGCGATTCCTAACAGCAGAAGCAGCAGAGGCACAAACTGCACGACGAGAGGGGACAACGTAGAACACGTCTCTGTCCTGGCACATTTGCGTGTGCGATACTTCCCTCCGGCTCTTCGGGCCTTGCGAAGCTCTGTGTACTGCGAGCGCTGCTACTCGCAGCTGAGAAGGACCACCGTGGAGCTAGCGGCGAATTCGGAGAGCTCTTCGCTGCACTGCGCCGCTCGCAAGCGGCTTCGTTCTTCGCCTTCTGCCGTCCGGCGAGAGCTGAACTCCAGCGGTCAGTTGCAGCTCTGCCCAACAGCGTGTTCTCAGTTCTGCGGGCAAGCACGCCCTCTTGCCTTGGCCCCGAGAGCAAAGTCCCGAGCGAGCACTCGACTCAGTGCAATGCACCCGGAAGGACGCTCTCGCTCGTCTTTCAAGGAGCGATTCCTAACAGCAGAAGCAGCAGAGGCACAAACTGCACGACGAGAGGGGACAACGTAGAACACGTCTCTGTCCTGGCACATTTGCGTGTGCCATACTTCCCTCCGGCTCTTCGGGCCTTGCGAAGCTCTGTGTACTGCGAGCGCTGCTACTCGCAGCTGAGAAGGACCGTGGAGCTAGCGGCGAATTCGGAGAGCTCTTCGCTGCACTGCGCCGCTCGCAAGCGGCTTCGTTCTTCGCCTTCTGCCGTCCGGCGAGAGCTGAACTCGAGCGGTCAGTTGCAGCTCTGCCCAACAGCGTGTTCTCAGTTCTGCGGGCAAGCACGCCCTCTTGCCTTGGCTCCGAGAGCAAAGTCCCGAGCGAGCACTCGACTCAGTGCAATGCACCCGGAAGGACGCTCTCGCTCGTCTTTCAAGGAGCGATTCCTAACAGCAGAAGCAGCAGAGGCACAAACTGCACGACGAGAAGGGGACAACGTAGAACACGTCTCTGTCCTGGCACATTTGCGTGTGCCATACTTCCCTCCGGCTCTTCGGGCCTTGCGAAGCTCAGTGTACTGCGAGCGCTGCTACTCGCAGCTGAGAAGGACCGTGGAGCTAGCGGCGAATTCGGAGAGCTCTTCGCTGCACTGCGCCGCTCGCAAGCGGCTTCGTTCTTCGCCTTCTGCCGTCCGGCGAGAGCTGAACTCGAGCGGTCAGTTGCAGCTCTGCCCAACAGCGTGTTCTCAGTTCTGCGGGCAAGCACGCCCTCTTGCCTTGGCTCCGAGAGCAAAGTCCCGAGCGAGCACTCGACTCAGTGCAATGCACCCGGAAGGACGCTCTCGCTCGTCTTTCAAGGAGCGATTCCTAACAGCAGAAGCAGCAGAGGCACAAACTGCACGACGAGAGGGGACAACGTAGAACACGTCTCTGTCCTGGCACATTTGCGTGTGCGATACTTCCCTCCGGCTCTTCGGGCCTTGCGAAGCTCTGTGTACTGCGAGCGCTGCTACTCGCAGCTGAGAAGGACCGTGGAGCTAGCGGCGAATTCGGAGAGCTCTTCGCTGCACTGCGCCGCTCGCAAGCGGCTTCGTTCTTCGCCTTCTGCCGTCCGGCGAGAGCTGAACTCCAGCGGTCAGTTGCAGCTCTGCCCAACAGCGTGTTCTCAGTTCTGCGGGCAAGCACGCCCTCTTGCCTTGGCCCGAGAGCAAAGTCCCGAGCGAGCACTCGACTCAGTGCAATGCACCCGGAAGGACGCTCTCGCTCGTCTTTCAAGGAGCGATTCCTAACAGCAGAAGCAGCAGAGGCACAAACTGCACGACGAGAAGGGGACAACGTAGAACACGTCTCTGTCCTGGCACATTTGCGTGTGCGATACTTCCCTCCGGCTCTTCGGGCCTTGCGAAGCTCTGTGTACTGCGAGCGCTGCTACTCGCAGCTGAGAAGGACCGTGGAGCTAGCGGCGAATTCGGAGAGCTCTTCGCTGCACTGCGCCGCTCGCAAGCGGCTTCGTTCTTCGCCTTCTGCCGTCCGGCGAGAGCTGAACTCGAGCGGTCAGTTGCAGCTCTGCCCAACAGCGTGTTCTCAGTTCTGCGGGCAAGCACGCCCTCTTGCCTTGGCCCCGAGAGCAAAGTCCCGAGCGAGCACTCGACTCAGTGCAATGCACCCGGAAGGACGCTCTCGCTCGTCTTTCAAGGAGCGATTCCTAACAGCAGAAGCAGCAGAGGCACAAACTGCACGACGAGAAGGGGACAACGTAGAACACGTCTCTGTCCTGGCACATTTGCGTGTGCGATACTTCCCTCCGGCTCTTCGGGCCTTGCGAAGCTCTGTGTACTGCGAGCGCTGCTACTCGCAGCTGAGAAGGACCGTGGAGCTAGCGGCGAATTCGGAGAGCTCTTCGCTGCACTGCGCCGCTCGCAAGCGGCTTCGTTCTTCGCCTTCTGCCGTCCGGCGAGAGCTGAACTCCAGCGGTCAGTTGCAGCTCTGCCCAACAGCGTGTTCTCAGTTCTGCGGGCAAGCACGCCCTCTTGCCTTGGCCCCGAGAGCAAAGTCCCGAGCGAGCACTCGACTCAGTGCAATGCACCCGGAAGGACGCTCTCGCTCGTCTTTCAAGGAGCGATTCCTAACAGCAGAAGCAGCAGAGGCACAAACTGCACGACGAGAGGGGACAACGTAGAACACGTCTCTGTCCTGGCACATTTGCGTGTGCCATACTTCCCTCCGGCTCTTCGGGCCTTGCGAAGCTCTGTGTACTGCGAGCGCTGCTACTCGCAGCTGAGAAGGACCGTGGAGCTAGCGGCGAATTCGGAGAGCTCTTCGCTGCACTGCGCCGCTCGCAAGCGGCTTCGTTCTTCGCCTTCTGCCGTCCGGCGAGAGCTGAACTCCAGCGGTCAGTTGCAGCTCTGCCCAACAGCGTGTTCTCAGTTCTGCGGGCAAGCACGCCCTCTTGCCTTGGCTCCGAGAGCAAAGTCCCGAGCGAGCACTCGACTCAGTGCAATGCACCCGGAAGGACGCTCTCGCTCGTCTTTCAAGGAGCGATTCCTAACAGCAGAAGCAGCAGAGGCACAAACTGCACGACGAGAGGGGACAACGTAGAACACGTCTCTGTCCTGGCACATTTGCGTGTGCGATACTTCCCTCCGGCTCTTCGGGCCTTGCGAAGCTCTGTGTACTGCGAGCGCTGCTACTCGCAGCTGAGAAGGACCGTGGAGCTAGCGGCGAATTCGGAGAGCTCTTCGCTGCACTGCGCCGCTCGCAAGCGGCTTCGTTCTTCGCCTTCTGCCGTCCGGCGAGAGCTGAACTCGAGCGGTCAGTTGCAGCTCTGCCCAACAGCGTGTTCTCAGTTCTGCGGGCAAGCACGCCCTCTTGCCTTGGCCCGAGAGCAAAGTCCCGAGCGAGCACTCGACTCAGTGCAATGCACCCGGAAGGACGCTCTCGCTCGTCTTTCAAGGAGCGATTCCTAACAGCAGAAGCAGCAGAGGCACAAACTGCACGACGAGAGGGGACAACGTAGAACACGTCTCTGTCCTGGCACATTTGCGTGTGCGATACTTCCCTCCGGCTCTTCGGGCCTTGCGAAGCTCTGTGTACTGCGAGCGCTGCTACTCGCAGCTGAGAAGGACCGTGGAGCTAGCGGCGAATTCGGAGAGCTCTTCGCTGCACTGCGCCGCTCGCAAGCGGCTTCGTTCTTCGCCTTCTGCCGTCCGGCGAGAGCTGAACTCCAGCGGTCAGTTGCAGCTCTGCCCAACAGCGTGTTCTCAGTTCTGCGGGCAAGCACGCCCTCTTGCCTTGGCCCGAGAGCAAAGTCCCGAGCGAGCACTCGACTCAGTGCAATGCACCCGGAAGGACGCTCTCGCTCGTCTTTCAAGGAGCGATTCCTAACAGCAGAAGCAGCAGAGGCACAAACTGCACGACGAGAGGGGACAACGTAGAACACGTCTCTGTCCTGGCACATTTGCGTGTGCCATACTTCCCTCCGGCTCTTCGGGCCTTGCGAAGCTCTGTGTACTGCGAGCGCTGCTACTCGCAGCTGAGAAGGACCGTGGAGCTAGCGGCGAATTCGGAGAGCTCTTCGCTGCACTGCGCCGCTCGCAAGCGGCTTCGTTCTTCGCCTTCTGCCGTCCGGCGAGAGCTGAACTCGAGCGGTCAGTTGCAGCTCTGCCCAACAGCGTGTTCTCAGTTCTGCGGGCAAGCACGCCCTCTTGCCTTGGCTCCGAGAGCAAAGTCCCGAGCGAGCACTCGACTCAGTGCAATGCACCCGGAAGGACGCTCTCGCTCGTCTTTCAAGGAGCGATTCCTAACAGCAGAAGCAGCAGAGGCACAAACTGCACGACGAGAAGGGGACAACGTAGAACACGTCTCTGTCCTGGCACATTTGCGTGTGCCATACTTCCCTCCGGCTCTTCGGGCCTTGCGAAGCTCAGTGTACTGCGAGCGCTGCTACTCGCAGCTGAGAAGGACCGTGGAGCTAGCGGCGAATTCGGAGAGCTCTTCGCTGCACTGCGCCGCTCGCAAGCGGCTTCGTTCTTCGCCTTCTGCCGTCCGGCGAGAGCTGAACTCGAGCGGTCAGTTGCAGCTCTGCCCAACAGCGTGTTCTCAGTTCTGCGGGCAAGCACGCCCTCTTGCCTTGGCTCCGAGAGCAAAGTCCCGAGCGAGCACTCGACTCAGTGCAATGCACCCGGAAGGACGCTCTCGCTCGTCTTTCAAGGAGCGATTCCTAACAGCAGAAGCAGCAGAGGCACAAACTGCACGACGAGAGGGGACAACGTAGAACACGTCTCTGTCCTGGCACATTTGCGTGTGCGATACTTCCCTCCGGCTCTTCGGGCCTTGCGAAGCTCTGTGTACTGCGAGCGCTGCTACTCGCAGCTGAGAAGGACCGTGGAGCTAGCGGCGAATTCGGAGAGCTCTTCGCTGCACTGCGCCGCTCGCAAGCGGCTTCGTTCTTCGCCTTCTGCCGTCCGGCGAGAGCTGAACTCCAGCGGTCAGTTGCAGCTCTGCCCAACAGCGTGTTCTCAGTTCTGCGGGCAAGCACGCCCTCTTGCCTTGGCCCGAGAGCAAAGTCCCGAGCGAGCACTCGACTCAGTGCAATGCACCCGGAAGGACGCTCTCGCTCGTCTTTCAAGGAGCGATTCCTAACAGCAGAAGCAGCAGAGGCACAAACTGCACGACGAGAAGGGGACAACGTAGAACACGTCTCTGTCCTGGCACATTTGCGTGTGCGATACTTCCCTCCGGCTCTTCGGGCCTTGCGAAGCTCTGTGTACTGCGAGCGCTGCTACTCGCAGCTGAGAAGGACCGTGGAGCTAGCGGCGAATTCGGAGAGCTCTTCGCTGCACTGCGCCGCTCGCAAGCGGCTTCGTTCTTCGCCTTCTGCCGTCCGGCGAGAGCTGAACTCGAGCGGTCAGTTGCAGCTCTGCCCAACAGCGTGTTCTCAGTTCTGCGGGCAAGCACGCCCTCTTGCCTTGGCCCCGAGAGCAAAGTCCCGAGCGAGCACTCGACTCAGTGCAATGCACCCGGAAGGACGCTCTCGCTCGTCTTTCAAGGAGCGATTCCTAACAGCAGAAGCAGCAGAGGCACAAACTGCACGACGAGAAGGGGACAACGTAGAACACGTCTCTGTCCTGGCACATTTGCGTGTGCGATACTTCCCTCCGGCTCTTCGGGCCTTGCGAAGCTCTGTGTACTGCGAGCGCTGCTACTCGCAGCTGAGAAGGACCGTGGAGCTAGCGGCGAATTCGGAGAGCTCTTCGCTGCACTGCGCCGCTCGCAAGCGGCTTCGTTCTTCGCCTTCTGCCGTCCGGCGAGAGCTGAACTCCAGCGGTCAGTTGCAGCTCTGCCCAACAGCGTGTTCTCAGTTCTGCGGGCAAGCACGCCCTCTTGCCTTGGCCCCGAGAGCAAAGTCCCGAGCGAGCACTCGACTCAGTGCAATGCACCCGGAAGGACGCTCTCGCTCGTCTTTCAAGGAGCGATTCCTAACAGCAGAAGCAGCAGAGGCACAAACTGCACGACGAGAGGGGACAACGTAGAACACGTCTCTGTCCTGGCACATTTGCGTGTGCCATACTTCCCTCCGGCTCTTCGGGCCTTGCGAAGCTCTGTGTACTGCGAGCGCTGCTACTCGCAGCTGAGAAGGACCGTGGAGCTAGCGGCGAATTCGGAGAGCTCTTCGCTGCACTGCGCCGCTCGCAAGCGGCTTCGTTCTTCGCCTTCTGCCGTCCGGCGAGAGCTGAACTCCAGCGGTCAGTTGCAGCTCTGCCCAACAGCGTGTTCTCAGTTCTGCGGGCAAGCACGCCCTCTTGCCTTGGCTCCGAGAGCAAAGTCCCGAGCGAGCACTCGACTCAGTGCAATGCACCCGGAAGGACGCTCTCGCTCGTCTTTCAAGGAGCGATTCCTAACAGCAGAAGCAGCAGAGGCACAAACTGCACGACGAGAGGGGACAACGTAGAACACGTCTCTGTCCTGGCACATTTGCGTGTGCGATACTTCCCTCCGGCTCTTCGGGCCTTGCGAAGCTCTGTGTACTGCGAGCGCTGCTACTCGCAGCTGAGAAGGACCGTGGAGCTAGCGGCGAATTCGGAGAGCTCTTCGCTGCACTGCGCCGCTCGCAAGCGGCTTCGTTCTTCGCCTTCTGCCGTCCGGCGAGAGCTGAACTCGAGCGGTCAGTTGCAGCTCTGCCCAACAGCGTGTTCTCAGTTCTGCGGGCAAGCACGCCCTCTTGCCTTGGCCCGAGAGCAAAGTCCCGAGCGAGCACTCGACTCAGTGCAATGCACCCGGAAGGACGCTCTCGCTCGTCTTTCAAGGAGCGATTCCTAACAGCAGAAGCAGCAGAGGCACAAACTGCACGACGAGAGGGGACAACGTAGAACACGTCTCTGTCCTGGCACATTTGCGTGTGCGATACTTCCCTCCGGCTCTTCGGGCCTTGCGAAGCTCTGTGTACTGCGAGCGCTGCTACTCGCAGCTGAGAAGGACCGTGGAGCTAGCGGCGAATTCGGAGAGCTCTTCGCTGCACTGCGCCGCTCGCAAGCGGCTTCGTTCTTCGCCTTCTGCCGTCCGGCGAGAGCTGAACTCCAGCGGTCAGTTGCAGCTCTGCCCAACAGCGTGTTCTCAGTTCTGCGGGCAAGCACGCCCTCTTGCCTTGGCCCGAGAGCAAAGTCCCGAGCGAGCACTCGACTCAGTGCAATGCACCCGGAAGGACGCTCTCGCTCGTCTTTCAAGGAGCGATTCCTAACAGCAGAAGCAGCAGAGGCACAAACTGCACGACGAGAAGGGGACAACGTAGAACACGTCTCTGTCCTGGCACATTTGCGTGTGCGATACTTCCCTCCGGCTCTTCGGGCCTTGCGAAGCTCTGTGTACTGCGAGCGCTGCTACTCGCAGCTGAGAAGGACCGTGGAGCTAGCGGCGAATTCGGAGAGCTCTTCGCTGCACTGCGCCGCTCGCAAGCGGCTTCGTTCTTCGCCTTCTGCCGTCCGGCGAGAGCTGAACTCGAGCGGTCAGTTGCAGCTCTGCCCAACAGCGTGTTCTCAGTTCTGCGGGCAAGCACGCCCTCTTGCCTTGGCCCGAGAGCAAAGTCCCGAGCGAGCACTCGACTCAGTGCAATGCACCCGGAAGGACGCTCTCGCTCGTCTTTCAAGGAGCGATTCCTAACAGCAGAAGCAGCAGAGGCACAAACTGCACGACGAGAAGGGGACAACGTAGAACACGTCTCTGTCCTGGCACATTTGCGTGTGCGATACTT
This sequence comes from Sturnus vulgaris, assembly GCF_052056855.1. Taxonomy (NCBI): domain Eukaryota; kingdom Metazoa; phylum Chordata; class Aves; order Passeriformes; family Sturnidae; genus Sturnus; species Sturnus vulgaris. The sequence continues at coordinate 46,494 of NW_028276684.1, read as the reverse complement.
GCCTCCGGCTCTTCGGGCCTTGCGAAGCTCTGTGTACTGCGAGCGCTGCTACTCGCAGCTGAGAAGGACCGTGGAGCTAGCGGCGAATTCGGAGAGCTCTTCGCTGCACTGCGCCGCTCGCAAGCGGCTTCGTTCTTCGCCTTCTGCCGTCCGGCGAGAGCTGAACTCCAGCGGTCAGTTGCAGCTCTGCCCAACAGCGTGTTCTCAGTTCTGCGGGCAAGCACGCCCTCTTGCCTTGGCTCCGAGAGCAAAGTCCCGAGCGAGCACTCGACTCAGTGCAATGCACCCGGAAGGACGCTCTCGCTCGTCTTTCAAGGAGCGATTCCTAACAGCAGAAGCAGCAGAGGCACAAACTGCACGACGAGAGGGGACAACGTAGAACACGTCTCTGTCCTGGCACATTTGCGTGTGCGATACTTCCCTCCGGCTCTTCGGGCCTTGCGAAGCTCTGTGTACTGCGAGCGCTGCTACTCGCAGCTGAGAAGGACCGTGGAGCTAGCGGCGAATTCGGAGAGCTCTTCGCTGCACTGCGCCGCTCGCAAGCGGCTTCGTTCTTCGCCTTCTGCCGTCCGGCGAGAGCTGAACTCCAGCGGTCAGTTGCAGCTCTGCCCAACAGCGTGTTCTCAGTTCTGCGGGCAAGCACGCCCTCTTGCCTTGGCCCCGAGAGCAAAGTCCCGAGCGAGCACTCGACTCAGTGCAATGCACCCGGAAGGACGCTCTCGCTCGTCTTTCAAGGAGCGATTCCTAACAGCAGAAGCAGCAGAGGCACAAACTGCACGACGAGAAGGGGACAACGTAGAACACGTCTCTGTCCTGGCACATTTGCGTGTGCGATACTTCCCTCCGGCTCTTCGGGCCTTGCGAAGCTCTGTGTACTGCGAGCGCTGCTACTCGCAGCTGAGAAGGACCGTGGAGCTAGCGGCGAATTCGGAGAGCTCTTCGCTGCACTGCGCCGCTCGCAAGCGGCTTCGTTCTTCGCCTTCTGCCGTCCGGCGAGAGCTGAACTCGAGCGGTCAGTTGCAGCTCTGCCCAACAGCGTGTTCTCAGTTCTGCGGGCAAGCACGCCCTCTTGCCTTGGCCCCGAGAGCAAAGTCCCGAGCGAGCACTCGACTCAGTGCAATGCACCCGGAAGGACGCTCTCGCTCGCCTTTCAAGGAGCGATTCCTAACAGCAGAAGCAGCAGAGGCACAAACTGCACGACGAGAGGGGACAACGTAGAACACGTCTCTGTCCTGGCACATTTGCGTGTGCGATACTTCCCTCCGGCTCTTCGGGCCTTGCGAAGCTCTGTGTACTGCGAGCGCTGCTACTCGCAGCTGAGAAGGACCGTGGAGCTAGCGGCGAATTCGGAGAGCTCTTCGCTGCACTGCGCCGCTCGCAAGCGGCTTCGTTCTTCGCCTTCTGCCGTCCGGCGAGAGCTGAACTCCAGCGGTCAGTTGCAGCTCTGCCCAACAGCGTGTTCTCAGTTCTGCGGGCAAGCACGCCCTCTTGCCTTGGCCCCGAGAGCAAAGTCCCGAGCGAGCACTCGACTCAGTGCAATGCACCCGGAAGGACGCTCTCGCTCGTCTTTCAAGGAGCGATTCCTAACAGCAGAAGCAGCAGAGGCACAAACTGCACGACGAGAGGGGACAACGTAGAACACGTCTCTGTCCTGGCACATTTGCGTGTGCCATACTTCCCTCCGGCTCTTCGGGCCTTGCGAAGCTCTGTGTACTGCGAGCGCTGCTACTCGCAGCTGAGAAGGACCGTGGAGCTAGCGGCGAATTCGGAGAGCTCTTCGCTGCACTGCGCCGCTCGCAAGCGGCTTCGTTCTTCGCCTTCTGCCGTCCGGCGAGAGCTGAACTCCAGCGGTCAGTTGCAGCTCTGCCCAACAGCGTGTTCTCAGTTCTGCGGGCAAGCACGCCCTCTTGCCTTGGCTCCGAGAGCAAAGTCCCGAGCGAGCACTCGACTCAGTGCAATGCACCCGGAAGGACGCTCTCGCTCGTCTTTCAAGGAGCGATTCCTAACAGCAGAAGCAGCAGAGGCACAAACTGCACGACGAGAAGGGGACAACGTAGAACACGTCTCTGTCCTGGCACATTTGCGTGTGCCATACTTCCCTCCGGCTCTTCGGGCCTTGCGAAGCTCTGTGTACTGCGAGCGCTGCTACTCGCAGCTGAGAAGGACCGTGGAGCTAGCGGCGAATTCGGAGAGCTCTTCGCTGCACTGCGCCGCTCGCAAGCGGCTTCGTTCTTCGCCTTCTGCCGTCCGGCGAGAGCTGAACTCCAGCGGTCAGTTGCAGCTCTGCCCAACAGCGTGTTCTCAGTTCTGCGGGCAAGCACGCCCTCTTGCCTTGGCTCCGAGAGCAAAGTCCCGAGCGAGCACTCGACTCAGTGCAATGCACCCGGAAGGACGCTCTCGCTCGTCTTTCAAGGAGCGATTCCTAACAGCAGAAGCAGCAGAGGCACAAACTGCACGACGAGAAGGGGACAACGTAGAACACGTCTCTGTCCTGGCACATTTGCGTGTGCCATACTTCCCTCCGGCTCTTCGGGCCTTGCGAAGCTCTGTGTACTGCGAGCGCTGCTACTCGCAGCTGAGAAGGACCGTGGAGCTAGCGGCGAATTCGGAGAGCTCTTCGCTGCACTGCGCCGCTCGCAAGCGGCTTCGTTCTTCGCCTTCTGCCGTCCGGCGAGAGCTGAACTCGAGCGGTCAGTTGCAGCTCTGCCCAACAGCGTGTTCTCAGTTCTGCGGGCAAGCACGCCCTCTTGCCTTGGCTCCGAGAGCAAAGTCCCGAGCGAGCACTCGACTCAGTGCAATGCACCCGGAAGGACGCTCTCGCTCGTCTTTCAAGGAGCGATTCCTAACAGCAGAAGCAGCAGAGGCACAAACTGCACGACGAGAGGGGACAACGTAGAACACGTCTCTGTCCTGGCACATTTGCGTGTGCGATACTTCCCTCCGGCTCTTCGGGCCTTGCGAAGCTCTGTGTACTGCGAGCGCTGCTACTCGCAGCTGAGAAGGACCGTGGAGCTAGCGGCGAATTCGGAGAGCTCTTCGCTGCACTGCGCCGCTCGCAAGCGGCTTCGTTCTTCGCCTTCTGCCGTCCGGCGAGAGCTGAACTCCAGCGGTCAGTTGCAGCTCTGCCCAACAGCGTGTTCTCAGTTCTGCGGGCAAGCACGCCCTCTTGCCTTGGCCCGAGAGCAAAGTCCCGAGCGAGCACTCGACTCAGTGCAATGCACCCGGAAGGACGCTCTCGCTCGTCTTTCAAGGAGCGATTCCTAACAGCAGAAGCAGCAGAGGCACAAACTGCACGACGAGAAGGGGACAACGTAGAACACGTCTCTGTCCTGGCACATTTGCGTGTGCGATACTTCCCTCCGGCTCTTCGGGCCTTGCGAAGCTCTGTGTACTGCGAGCGCTGCTACTCGCAGCTGAGAAGGACCGTGGAGCTAGCGGCGAATTCGGAGAGCTCTTCGCTGCACTGCGCCGCTCGCAAGCGGCTTCGTTCTTCGCCTTCTGCCGTCCGGCGAGAGCTGAACTCCAGCGGTCAGTTGCAGCTCTGCCCAACAGCGTGTTCTCAGTTCTGCGGGCAAGCACGCCCTCTTGCCTTGGCCCCGAGAGCAAAGTCCCGAGCGAGCACTCGACTCAGTGCAATGCACCCGGAAGGACGCTCTCGCTCGTCTTTCAAGGAGCGATTCCTAACAGCAGAAGCAGCAGAGGCACAAACTGCACGACGAGAAGGGGACAACGTAGAACACGTCTCTGTCCTGGCACATTTGCGTGTGCGATACTTCCCTCCGGCTCTTCGGGCCTTGCGAAGCTCTGTGTACTGCGAGCGCTGCTACTCGCAGCTGAGAAGGACCGTGGAGCTAGCGGCGAATTCGGAGAGCTCTTCGCTGCACTGCGCCGCTCGCAAGCGGCTTCGTTCTTCGCCTTCTGCCGTCCGGCGAGAGCTGAACTCGAGCGGTCAGTTGCAGCTCTGCCCAACAGCGTGTTCTCAGTTCTGCGGGCAAGCACGCCCTCTTGCCTTGGCCCGAGAGCAAAGTCCCGAGCGAGCACTCGACTCAGTGCAATGCACCCGGAAGGACGCTCTCGCTCGTCTTTCAAGGAGCGATTCCTAACAGCAGAAGCAGCAGAGGCACAAACTGCACGACGAGAAGGGGACAACGTAGAACACGTCTCTGTCCTGGCACATTTGCGTGTGCGATACTTCCCTCCGGCTCTTCGGGCCTTGCGAAGCTCTGTGTACTGCGAGCGCTGCTACTCGCAGCTGAGAAGGACCGTGGAGCTAGCGGCGAATTCGGAGAGCTCTTCGCTGCACTGCGCCGCTCGCAAGCGGCTTCGTTCTTCGCCTTCTGCCGTCCGGCGAGAGCTGAACTCGAGCGGTCAGTTGCAGCTCTGCCCAACAGCGTGTTCTCAGTTCTGCGGGCAAGCACGCCCTCTTGCCTTGGCCCCGAGAGCAAAGTCCCGAGCGAGCACTCGACTCAGTGCAATGCACCCGGAAGGACGCTCTCGCTCGTCTTTCAAGGAGCGATTCCTAACAGCAGAAGCAGCAGAGGCACAAACTGCACGACGAGAGGGGACAACGTAGAACACGTCTCTGTCCTGGCACATTTGCGTGTGCGATACTTCCCTCCGGCTCTTCGGGCCTTGCGAAGCTCTGTGTACTGCGAGCGCTGCTACTCGCAGCTGAGAAGGACCGTGGAGCTAGCGGCGAATTCGGAGAGCTCTTCGCTGCACTGCGCCGCTCGCAAGCGGCTTCGTTCTTCGCCTTCTGCCGTCCGGCGAGAGCTGAACTCCAGCGGTCAGTTGCAGCTCTGCCCAACAGCGTGTTCTCAGTTCTGCGGGCAAGCACGCCCTCTTGCCTTGGCCCCGAGAGCAAAGTCCCGAGCGAGCACTCGACTCAGTGCAATGCACCCGGAAGGACGCTCTCGCTCGCCTTTCAAGGAGCGATTCCTAACAGCAGAAGCAGCAGAGGCACAAACTGCACGACGAGAGGGGACAACGTAGAACACGTCTCTGTCCTGGCACATTTGCGTGTGCGATACTTCCCTCCGGCTCTTCGGGCCTTGCGAAGCTCTGTGTACTGCGAGCGCTGCTACTCGCAGCTGAGAAGGACCGTGGAGCTAGCGGCGAATTCGGAGAGCTCTTCGCTGCACTGCGCCGCTCGCAAGCGGCTTCGTTCTTCGCCTTCTGCCGTCCGGCGAGAGCTGAACTCCAGCGGTCAGTTGCAGCTCTGCCCAACAGCGTGTTCTCAGTTCTGCGGGCAAGCACGCCCTCTTGCCTTGGCCCCGAGAGCAAAGTCCCGAGCGAGCACTCGACTCAGTGCAATGCACCCGGAAGGACGCTCTCGCTCGCCTTTCAAGGAGCGATTCCTAACAGCAGAAGCAGCAGAGGCACAAACTGCACGACGAGAGGGGACAACGTAGAACACGTCTCTGTCCTGGCACATTTGCGTGTGCGATACTTCCCTCCGGCTCTTCGGGCCTTGCGAAGCTCTGTGTACTGCGAGCGCTGCTACTCGCAGCTGAGAAGGACCGTGGAGCTAGCGGCGAATTCGGAGAGCTCTTCGCTGCACTGCGCCGCTCGCAAGCGGCTTCGTTCTTCGCCTTCTGCCGTCCGGCGAGAGCTGAACTCGAGCGGTCAGTTGCAGCTCTGCCCAACAGCGTGTTCTCAGTTCTGCGGGCAAGCACGCCCTCTTGCCTTGGCCCCGAGAGCAAAGTCCCGAGCGAGCACTCGACTCAGTGCAATGCACCCGGAAGGACGCTCTCGCTCGTCTTTCAAGGAGCGATTCCTAACAGCAGAAGCAGCAGAGGCACAAACTGCACGACGAGAGGGGACAACGTAGAACACGTCTCTGTCCTGGCACATTTGCGTGTGCGATACTTCCCTCCGGCTCTTCGGGCCTTGCGAAGCTCTGTGTACTGCGAGCGCTGCTACTCGCAGCTGAGAAGGACCGTGGAGCTAGCGGCGAATTCGGAGAGCTCTTCGCTGCACTGCGCCGCTCGCAAGCGGCTTCGTTCTTCGCCTTCTGCCGTCCGGCGAGAGCTGAACTCGAGCGGTCAGTTGCAGCTCTGCCCAACAGCGTGTTCTCAGTTCTGCGGGCAAGCACGCCCTCTTGCCTTGGCCCGAGAGCAAAGTCCCGAGCGAGCACTCGACTCAGTGCAATGCACCCGGAAGGACGCTCTCGCTCGTCTTTCAAGGAGCGATTCCTAACAGCAGAAGCAGCAGAGGCACAAACTGCACGACGAGAAGGGGACAACGTAGAACACGTCTCTGTCCTGGCACATTTGCGTGTGCGATACTTCCCTCCGGCTCTTCGGGCCTTGCGAAGCTCTGTGTACTGCGAGCGCTGCTACTCGCAGCTGAGAAGGACCGTGGAGCTAGCGGCGAATTCGGAGAGCTCTTCGCTGCACTGCGCCGCTCGCAAGCGGCTTCGTTCTTCGCCTTCTGCCGTCCGGCGAGAGCTGAACTCCAGCGGTCAGTTGCAGCTCTGCCCAACAGCGTGTTCTCAGTTCTGCGGGCAAGCACGCCCTCTTGCCTTGGCCCCGAGAGCAAAGTCCCGAGCGAGCACTCGACTCAGTGCAATGCACCCGGAAGGACGCTCTCGCTCGTCTTTCAAGGAGCGATTCCTAACAGCAGAAGCAGCAGAGGCACAAACTGCACGACGAGAAGGGGACAACGTAGAACACGTCTCTGTCCTGGCACATTTGCGTGTGCGATACTTCCCTCCGGCTCTTCGGGCCTTGCGAAGCTCTGTGTACTGCGAGCGCTGCTACTCGCAGCTGAGAAGGACCGTGGAGCTAGCGGCGAATTCGGAGAGCTCTTCGCTGCACTGCGCCGCTCGCAAGCGGCTTCGTTCTTCGCCTTCTGCCGTCCGGCGAGAGCTGAACTCGAGCGGTCAGTTGCAGCTCTGCCCAACAGCGTGTTCTCAGTTCTGCGGGCAAGCACGCCCTCTTGCCTTGGCCCCGAGAGCAAAGTCCCGAGCGAGCACTCGACTCAGTGCAATGCACCCGGAAGGACGCTCTCGCTCGTCTTTCAAGGAGCGATTCCTAACAGCAGAAGCAGCAGAGGCACAAACTGCACGACGAGAGGGGACAACGTAGAACACGTCTCTGTCCTGGCACATTTGCGTGTGCGATACTTCCCTCCGGCTCTTCGGGCCTTGCGAAGCTCTGTGTACTGCGAGCGCTGCTACTCGCAGCTGAGAAGGACCGTGGAGCTAGCGGCGAATTCGGAGAGCTCTTCGCTGCACTGCGCCGCTCGCAAGCGGCTTCGTTCTTCGCCTTCTGCCGTCCGGCGAGAGCTGAACTCCAGCGGTCAGTTGCAGCTCTGCCCAACAGCGTGTTCTCAGTTCTGCGGGCAAGCACGCCCTCTTGCCTTGGCCCGAGAGCAAAGTCCCGAGCGAGCACTCGACTCAGTGCAATGCACCCGGAAGGACGCTCTCGCTCGTCTTTCAAGGAGCGATTCCTAACAGCAGAAGCAGCAGAGGCACAAACTGCACGACGAGAAGGGGACAACGTAGAACACGTCTCTGTCCTGGCACATTTGCGTGTGCGATACTTCCCTCCGGCTCTTCGGGCCTTGCGAAGCTCTGTGTACTGCGAGCGCTGCTACTCGCAGCTGAGAAGGACCGTGGAGCTAGCGGCGAATTCGGAGAGCTCTTCGCTGCACTGCGCCGCTCGCAAGCGGCTTCGTTCTTCGCCTTCTGCCGTCCGGCGAGAGCTGAACTCGAGCGGTCAGTTGCAGCTCTGCCCAACAGCGTGTTCTCAGTTCTGCGGGCAAGCACGCCCTCTTGCCTTGGCCCCGAGAGCAAAGTCCCGAGCGAGCACTCGACTCAGTGCAATGCACCCGGAAGGACGCTCTCGCTCGTCTTTCAAGGAGCGATTCCTAACAGCAGAAGCAGCAGAGGCACAAACTGCACGACGAGAAGGGGACAACGTAGAACACGTCTCTGTCCTGGCACATTTGCGTGTGCGATACTTCCCTCCGGCTCTTCGGGCCTTGCGAAGCTCTGTGTACTGCGAGCGCTGCTACTCGCAGCTGAGAAGGACCGTGGAGCTAGCGGCGAATTCGGAGAGCTCTTCGCTGCACTGCGCCGCTCGCAAGCGGCTTCGTTCTTCGCCTTCTGCCGTCCGGCGAGAGCTGAACTCGAGCGGTCAGTTGCAGCTCTGCCCAACAGCGTGTTCTCAGTTCTGCGGGCAAGCACGCCCTCTTGCCTTGGCCCCGAGAGCAAAGTCCCGAGCGAGCACTCGACTCAGTGCAATGCACCCGGAAGGACGCTCTCGCTCGTCTTTCAAGGAGCGATTCCTAACAGCAGAAGCAGCAGAGGCACAAACTGCACGACGAGAAGGGGACAACGTAGAACACGTCTCTGTCCTGGCACATTTGCGTGTGCGATACTTCCCTCCGGCTCTTCGGGCCTTGCGAAGCTCTGTGTACTGCGAGCGCTGCTACTCGCAGCTGAGAAGGACCGTGGAGCTAGCGGCGAATTCGGAGAGCTCTTCGCTGCACTGCGCCGCTCGCAAGCGGCTTCGTTCTTCGCCTTCTGCCGTCCGGCGAGAGCTGAACTCGAGCGGTCAGTTGCAGCTCTGCCCAACAGCGTGTTCTCAGTTCTGCGGGCAAGCACGCCCTCTTGCCTTGGCCCCGAGAGCAAAGTCCCGAGCGAGCACTCGACTCAGTGCAATGCACCCGGAAGGACGCTCTCGCTCGTCTTTCAAGGAGCGATTCCTAACAGCAGAAGCAGCAGAGGCACAAACTGCACGACGAGAGGGGACAACGTAGAACACGTCTCTGTCCTGGCACATTTGCGTGTGCGATACTTCCCTCCGGCTCTTCGGGCCTTGCGAAGCTCTGTGTACTGCGAGCGCTGCTACTCGCAGCTGAGAAGGACCGTGGAGCTAGCGGCGAATTCGGAGAGCTCTTCGCTGCACTGCGCCGCTCGCAAGCGGCTTCGTTCTTCGCCTTCTGCCGTCCGGCGAGAGCTGAACTCCAGCGGTCAGTTGCAGCTCTGCCCAACAGCGTGTTCTCAGTTCTGCGGGCAAGCACGCCCTCTTGCCTTGGCCCCGAGAGCAAAGTCCCGAGCGAGCACTCGACTCAGTGCAATGCACCCGGAAGGACGCTCTCGCTCGCCTTTCAAGGAGCGATTCCTAACAGCAGAAGCAGCAGAGGCACAAACTGCACGACGAGAGGGGACAACGTAGAACACGTCTCTGTCCTGGCACATTTGCGTGTGCGATACTTCCCTCCGGCTCTTCGGGCCTTGCGAAGCTCTGTGTACTGCGAGCGCTGCTACTCGCAGCTGAGAAGGACCGTGGAGCTAGCGGCGAATTCGGAGAGCTCTTCGCTGCACTGCGCCGCTCGCAAGCGGCTTCGTTCTTCGCCTTCTGCCGTCCGGCGAGAGCTGAACTCCAGCGGTCAGTTGCAGCTCTGCCCAACAGCGTGTTCTCAGTTCTGCGGGCAAGCACGCCCTCTTGCCTTGGCCCCGAGAGCAAAGTCCCGAGCGAGCACTCGACTCAGTGCAATGCACCCGGAAGGACGCTCTCGCTCGCCTTTCAAGGAGCGATTCCTAACAGCAGAAGCAGCAGAGGCACAAACTGCACGACGAGAGGGGACAACGTAGAACACGTCTCTGTCCTGGCACATTTGCGTGTGCGATACTTCCCTCCGGCTCTTCGGGCCTTGCGAAGCTCTGTGTACTGCGAGCGCTGCTACTCGCAGCTGAGAAGGACCGTGGAGCTAGCGGCGAATTCGGAGAGCTCTTCGCTGCACTGCGCCGCTCGCAAGCGGCTTCGTTCTTCGCCTTCTGCCGTCCGGCGAGAGCTGAACTCGAGCGGTCAGTTGCAGCTCTGCCCAACAGCGTGTTCTCAGTTCTGCGGGCAAGCACGCCCTCTTGCCTTGGCCCCGAGAGCAAAGTCCCGAGCGAGCACTCGACTCAGTGCAATGCACCCGGAAGGACGCTCTCGCTCGTCTTTCAAGGAGCGATTCCTAACAGCAGAAGCAGCAGAGGCACAAACTGCACGACGAGAGGGGACAACGTAGAACACGTCTCTGTCCTGGCACATTTGCGTGTGCGATACTTCCCTCCGGCTCTTCGGGCCTTGCGAAGCTCTGTGTACTGCGAGCGCTGCTACTCGCAGCTGAGAAGGACCGTGGAGCTAGCGGCGAATTCGGAGAGCTCTTCGCTGCACTGCGCCGCTCGCAAGCGGCTTCGTTCTTCGCCTTCTGCCGTCCGGCGAGAGCTGAACTCCAGCGGTCAGTTGCAGCTCTGCCCAACAGCGTGTTCTCAGTTCTGCGGGCAAGCACGCCCTCTTGCCTTGGCCCCGAGTGCAAAGTCCCGAGCGAGCACTCGACTCAGTGCAATGCACCCGGAAGGACGCTCTCGCTCGTCTTTCAAGGAGCGATTCCTAACAGCAGAAGCAGCAGAGGCACAAACTGCACGACGAGAGGGGACAACGTAGAACACGTCTCTGTCCTGGCACATTTGCGTGTGCGATACTTCCCTCCGGCTCTTCGGGCCTTGCGAAGCTCTGTGTACTGCGAGCGCTGCTACTCGCAGCTGAGAAGGACCGTGGAGCTAGCGGCGAATTCGGAGAGCTCTTCGCTGCACTGCGCCGCTCGCAAGCGGCTTCGTTCTTCGCCTTCTGCCGTCCGGCGAGAGCTGAACTCCAGCGGTCAGTTGCAGCTCTGCCCAACAGCGTGTTCTCAGTTCTGCGGGCAAGCACGCCCTCTTGCCTTGGCCCCGAGTGCAAAGTCCCGAGCGAGCACTCGACTCAGTGCAATGCACCCGGAAGGACGCTCTCGCTCGTCTTTCAAGGAGCGATTCCTAACAGCAGAAGCAGCAGAGGCACAAACTGCACGACGAGAGGGGACAACGTAGAACACGTCTCTGTCCTGGCACATTTGCGTGTGCGATACTTCCCTCCGGCTCTTCGGGCCTTGCGAAGCTCTGTGTACTGCGAGCGCTGCTACTCGCAGCTGAGAAGGACCGTGGAGCTAGCGGCGAATTCGGAGAGCTCTTCGCTGCACTGCGCCGCTCGCAAGCGGCTTCGTTCTTCGCCTTCTGCCGTCCGGCGAGAGCTGAACTCGAGCGGTCAGTTGCAGCTCTGCCCAACAGCGTGTTCTCAGTTCTGCGGGCAAGCACGCCCTCTTGCCTTGGCCCCGAGTGCAAAGTCCCGAGCGAGCACTCGACTCAGTGCAATGCACCCGGAAGGACGCTCTCGCTCGTCTTTCAAGGAGCGATTCCTAACAGCAGAAGCAGCAGAGGCACAAACTGCACGACGAGAGGGGACAACGTAGAACACGTCTCTGTCCTGGCACATTTGCGTGTGCGATACTTCCCTCCGGCTCTTCGGGCCTTGCGAAGCTCTGTGTACTGCGAGCGCTGCTACTCGCAGCTGAGAAGGACCGTGGAGCTAGCGGCGAATTCGGAGAGCTCTTCGCTGCACTGCGCCGCTCGCAAGCGGCTTCGTTCTTCGCCTTCTGCCGTCCGGCGAGAGCTGAACTCCAGCGGTCAGTTGCAGCTCTGCCCAACAGCGTGTTCTCAGTTCTGCGGGCAAGCACGCCCTCTTGCCTTGGCCCCGAGTGCAAAGTCCCGAGCGAGCACTCGACTCAGTGCAATGCACCCGGAAGGACGCTCTCGCTCGTCTTTCAAGGAGCGATTCCTAACAGCAGAAGCAGCAGAGGCACAAACTGCACGACGAGAGGGGACAACGTAGAACACGTCTCTGTCCTGGCACATTTGCCTGTGCGATACTTCCCTCCGGCTCTTCGGGCCTTGCGAAGCTCTGTGTACTGCGAGCGCTGCTACTCGCAGCTGAGAAGGACCGTGGAGCTAGCGGCGAATTCGGAGAGCTCTTCGCTGCACTGCGCCGCTCGCAAGCGGCTTCGTTCTTCGCCTTCTGCCGTCCGGCGAGAGCTGAACTCCAGCGGTCAGTTGCAGCTCTGCCCAACAGCGTGTTCTCAGTTCTGCGGGCAAGCACGCCCTCTTGCCTTGGCCCCGAGAGCAAAGTCCCGAGCGAGCACTCGACTCAGTGCAATGCACCCGGAAGGACGCTCTCGCTCGTCTTTCAAGGAGCGATTCCTAACAGCAGAAGCAGCAGAGGCACAAACTGCACGACGAGAAGGGACAACGTAGAACACGTCTCTGTCCTGGCACATTTGCCTGTGCCATACTTCCCTCCGGCTCTTCGGGCCTTGCGAAGCTCTGTGTACTGCGAGCGCTGCTACTCGCAGCTGAGAAGGACCGTGGAGCTAGCGGCGAATTCGGAGAGCTCTTCGCTGCACTGCGCCGCTCGCAAGCGGCTTCGTTCTTCGCCTTCTGCCGTCCGGCGAGAGCTGAACTCGAGCGGTCAGTTGCAGCTCTGCCCAACAGCGTGTTCTCAGTTCTGCGGGCAAGCACGCCCTCTTGCCTTGGCCCCGAGAGCAAAGTCCCGAGCGAGCACTCGATTCAGTGCAATGCACCCGGAAGGACGCTCTCGCTCGTCTTTCAAGGAGCGATTCCTAACAGCAGAAGCAGCAGAGGCACAAACTGCACGACGAGAAGGGGACAACGTAGAACACGTCTCTGTCCTGGCACATTTGCGTGTGCGATACTTCCCTCCGGGTCTTCGGGCCTTGCGAAGCTCTGTGTACTGCGAGCGCTGCTACACGCAGCTGAGAAGGACCGTGGAGCTAGCGGCGAATTCGGAGAGCTCTTCGCTGCACTGCGCCGCTCGCAAGCGGCTTCGTTCTTCGCCTTCTGCCGTCCGGCGAGAGCTGAACTCGAGCGGTCAGTTGCAGCTCTGCCCAACAGCGTGTTCTCAGTTCTGCGGGCAAGCACGCCCTCTTGCCTTGGCCCCGAGAGCAAAGTCCCGAGCGAGCACTCGATTCAGTGCAATGCACCCGGAAGGACGCTCTCGCTCGTCTTTCAAGGAGCGATTCCTAACAGCAGAAGCAGCAGAGGCACAAACTGCACGACGAGAAGGGGACAACGTAGAACACGTCTCTGTCCTGGCACATTTGCGTGTGCGATACTTCCCTCCGGCTCTTCGGGCCTTGCGAAGCTCTGTGTACTGCGAGCGCTGCTACTCGCAGCTGAGAAGGACCGTGGAGCTAGCGGCGAATTCGGAGAGCTCTTCGCTGCACTGCGCCGCTCGCAAGCGGCTTCGTTCTTCGCCTTCTGCCGTCCGGCGAGAGCTGAACTCGAGCGGTCAGTTGCAGCTCTGCACAACAGCGTGTTCTCAGTTCTGCGGGCAAGCACGCCCTCTTGCCTTGGCCCCGAGAGCAAAGTCCCGAGCGAGCACTCGACTCAGTGCAATGCACCCGGAAGGACGCTCTCGCTCGTCTTTCAAGGAGCGATTCCTAACAGCAGAAGCAGCAGAGGCACAAACTGCACGACGAGAGGGGACAACGTAGAACACGTCTCTGTCCTGGCACATTTGCGTGTGCGATACTTCCCTCCGGCTCTTCGGGCCTTGCGAAGCTCTGTGTACTGCGAGCGCTGCTACTCGCAGCTGAGAAGGACCGTGGAGCTAGCGGCGAATTCGGAGAGCTCTTCGCTGCACTGCGCCGCTCGCAAGCGGCTTCGTTCTTCGCCTTCTGCCGTCCGGCGAGAGCTGAACTCCAGCGGTCAGTTGCAGCTCTGCCCAACAGCGTGTTCTCAGTTCTGCGGGCAAGCACGCCCTCTTGCCTTGGCCCCGAGTGCAAAGTCCCGAGCGAGCACTCGACTCAGTGCAATGCACCCGGAAGGACGCTCTCGCTCGTCTTTCAAGGAGCGATTCCTAACAGCAGAAGCAGCAGAGGCACAAACTGCACGACGAGAGGGGACAACGTAGAACACGTCTCTGTCCTGGCACATTTGCGTGTGCGATACTTCCCTCCGGCTCTTCGGGCCTTGCGAAGCTCTGTGTACTGCGAGCGCTGCTACTCGCAGCTGAGAAGGACCGTGGAGCTAGCGGCGAATTCGGAGAGCTCTTCGCTGCACTGCGCCGCTCGCAAGCGGCTTCGTTCTTCGCCTTCTGCCGTCCGGCGAGAGCTGAACTCCAGCGGTCAGTTGCAGCTCTGCCCAACAGCGTGTTCTCAGTTCTGCGGGCAAGCACGCCCTCTTGCCTTGGCCCCGAGAGCAAAGTCCCGAGCGAGCACTCGACTCAGTGCAATGCACCCGGAAGGACGCTCTCGCTCGTCTTTCAAGGAGCGATTCCTAACAGCAGAAGCAGCAGAGGCACAAACTGCACGACGAGAAGGGACAACGTAGAACACGTCTCTGTCCTGGCACATTTGCGTGTGCGATACTTCCCTCCGGCTCTTCGGGCCTTGCGAAGCTCTGTGTACTGCGAGCGCTGCTACTCGCAGCTGAGAAGGACCGTGGAGCTAGCGGCGAATTCGGAGAGCTCTTCGCTGCACTGCGCCGCTCGCAAGCGGCTTCGTTCTTCGCCTTCTGCCGTCCGGCGAGAGCTGAACTCGAGCGGTCAGTTGCAGCTCTGCCCAACAGCGTGTTCTCAGTTCTGCGGGCAAGCACGCCCTCTTGCCTTGGCCCCGAGAGCAAAGTCCCGAGCGAGCACTCGACTCAGTGCAATGCACCCGGAAGGACGCTCTCGCTCGTCTTTCAAGGAGCGATTCCTAACAGCAGAAGCAGCAGAGGCACAAACTGCACGACGAGAAGGGGACAACGTAGAACACGTCTCTGTCCTGGCACATTTGCGTGTGCGATACTTCCCTCCGGCTCTTCGGGCCTTGCGAAGCTCTGTGTACTGCGAGCGCTGCTACTCGCAGCTGAGAAGGACCGTGGAGCTAGCGGCGAATTCGGAGAGCTCTTCGCTGCACTGCGCCGCTCGCAAGCGGCTTCGTTCTTCGCCTTCTGCCGTCCGGCGAGAGCTGAACTCCAGCGGTCAGTTGCAGCTCTGCCCAACAGCGTGTTCTCAGTTCTGCGGGCAAGCACGCCCTCTTGCCTTGGCCCCGAGAGCAAAGTCCCGAGCGAGCACTCGACTCAGTGCAATGCACCCGGAAGGACGCTCTCGCTCGTCTTTCAAGGAGCGATTCCTAACAGCAGAAGCAGCAGAGGCACAAACTGCACGACGAGAGGGGACAACGTAGAACACGTCTCTGTCCTGGCACATTTGCGTGTGCGATACTTCCCTCCGGCTCTTCGGGCCTTGCGAAGCTCTGTGTACTGCGAGCGCTGCTACTCGCAGCTGAGAAGGACCGTGGAGCTAGCGGCGAATTCGGAGAGCTCTTCGCTGCACTGCGCCGCTCGCAAGCGGCTTCGTTCTTCGCCTTCTGCCGTCCGGCGAGAGCTGAACTCGAGCGGTCAGTTGCAGCTCTGCCCAACAGCGTGTTCTCAGTTCTGCGGGCAAGCACGCCCTCTTGCCTTGGCCCCGAGAGCAAAGTCCCGAGCGAGCACTCGACTCAGTGCAATGCACCCGGAAGGACGCTCTCGCTCGTCTTTCAAGGAGCGATTCCTAACAGCAGAAGCAGCAGAGGCACAAACTGCACGACGAGAGGGGACAACGTAGAACACGTCTCTGTCCTGGCACATTTGCGTGTGCGATACTTCCCTCCGGCTCTTCGGGCCTTGCGAAGCTCTGTGTACTGCGAGCGCTGCTACTCGCAGCTGAGAAGGACCGTGGAGCTAGCGGCGAATTCGGAGAGCTCTTCGCTGCACTGCGCCGCTCGCAAGCGGCTTCGTTCTTCGCCTTCTGCCGTCCGGCGAGAGCTGAACTCGAGCGGTCAGTTGCAGCTCTGCCCAACAGCGTGTTCTCAGTTCTGCGGGCAAGCACGCCCTCTTGCCTTGGCCCGAGAGCAAAGTCCCGAGCGAGCACTCGACTCAGTGCAATGCACCCGGAAGGACGCTCTCGCTCGTCTTTCAAGGAGCGATTCCTAACAGCAGAAGCAGCAGAGGCACAAACTGCACGACGAGAAGGGGACAACGTAGAACACGTCTCTGTCCTGGCACATTTGCGTGTGCGATACTTCCCTCCGGCTCTTCGGGCCTTGCGAAGCTCTGTGTACTGCGAGCGCTGCTACTCGCAGCTGAGAAGGACCGTGGAGCTAGCGGCGAATTCGGAGAGCTCTTCGCTGCACTGCGCCGCTCGCAAGCGGCTTCGTTCTTCGCCTTCTGCCGTCCGGCGAGAGCTGAACTCCAGCGGTCAGTTGCAGCTCTGCCCAACAGCGTGTTCTCAGTTCTGCGGGCAAGCACGCCCTCTTGCCTTGGCCCCGAGAGCAAAGTCCCGAGCGAGCACTCGACTCAGTGCAATGCACCCGGAAGGACGCTCTCGCTCGTCTTTCAAGGAGCGATTCCTAACAGCAGAAGCAGCAGAGGCACAAACTGCACGACGAGAGGGGACAACGTAGAACACGTCTCTGTCCTGGCACATTTGCGTGTGCGATACTTCCCTCCGGCTCTTCGGGCCTTGCGAAGCTCTGTGTACTGCGAGCGCTGCTACTCGCAGCTGAGAAGGACCGTGGAGCTAGCGGCGAATTCGGAGAGCTCTTCGCTGCACTGCGCCGCTCGCAAGCGGCTTCGTTCTTCGCCTTCTGCCGTCCGGCGAGAGCTGAACTCGAGCGGTCAGTTGCAGCTCTGCCCAACAGCGTGTTCTCAGTTCTGCGGGCAAGCACGCCCTCTTGCCTTGGCCCCGAGAGCAAAGTCCCGAGCGAGCACTCGACTCAGTGCAATGCACCCGGAAGGACGCTCTCGCTCGTCTTTCAAGGAGCGATTCCTAACAGCAGAAGCAGCAGAGGCACAAACTGCACGACGAGAGGGGACAACGTAGAACACGTCTCTGTCCTGGCACATTTGCGTGTGCGATACTTCCCTCCGGCTCTTCGGGCCTTGCGAAGCTCTGTGTACTGCGAGCGCTGCTACTCGCAGCTGAGAAGGACCGTGGAGCTAGCGGCGAATTCGGAGAGCTCTTCGCTGCACTGCGCCGCTCGCAAGCGGCTTCGTTCTTCGCCTTCTGCCGTCCGGCGAGAGCTGAACTCCAGCGGTCAGTTGCAGCTCTGCCCAACAGCGTGTTCTCAGTTCTGCGGGCAAGCACGCCCTCTTGCCTTGGCCCCGAGAGCAAAGTCCCGAGCGAGCACTCGACTCAGTGCAATGCACCCGGAAGGACGCTCTCGCTCGCCTTTCAAGGAGCGATTCCTAACAGCAGAAGCAGCAGAGGCACAAACTGCACGACGAGAGGGGACAACGTAGAACACGTCTCTGTCCTGGCACATTTGCGTGTGCGATACTTCCCTCCGGCTCTTCGGGCCTTGCGAAGCTCTGTGTACTGCGAGCGCTGCTACTCGCAGCTGAGAAGGACCGTGGAGCTAGCGGCGAATTCGGAGAGCTCTTCGCTGCACTGCGCCGCTCGCAAGCGGCTTCGTTCTTCGCCTTCTGCCGTCCGGCGAGAGCTGAACTCCAGCGGTCAGTTGCAGCTCTGCCCAACAGCGTGTTCTCAGTTCTGCGGGCAAGCACGCCCTCTTGCCTTGGCCCCGAGTGCAAAGTCCCGAGCGAGCACTCGACTCAGTGCAATGCACCCGGAAGGACGCTCTCGCTCGTCTTTCAAGGAGCGATTCCTAACAGCAGAAGCAGCAGAGGCACAAACTGCACGACGAGAGGGGACAACGTAGAACACGTCTCTGTCCTGGCACATTTGCGTGTGCGATACTTCCCTCCGGCTCTTCGGGCCTTGCGAAGCTCTGTGTACTGCGAGCGCTGCTACTCGCAGCTGAGAAGGACCGTGGAGCTAGCGGCGAATTCGGAGAGCTCTTCGCTGCACTGCGCCGCTCGCAAGCGGCTTCGTTCTTCGCCTTCTGCCGTCCGGCGAGAGCTGAACTCCAGCGGTCAGTTGCAGCTCTGCCCAACAGCGTGTTCTCAGTTCTGCGGGCAAGCACGCCCTCTTGCCTTGGCCCCGAGTGCAAAGTCCCGAGCGAGCACTCGACTCAGTGCAATGCACCCGGAAGGACGCTCTCGCTCGTCTTTCAAGGAGCGATTCCTAACAGCAGAAGCAGCAGAGGCACAAACTGCACGACGAGAGGGGACAACGTAGAACACGTCTCTGTCCTGGCACATTTGCGTGTGCGATACTTCCCTCCGGCTCTTCGGGCCTTGCGAAGCTCTGTGTACTGCGAGCGCTGCTACTCGCAGCTGAGAAGGACCGTGGAGCTAGCGGCGAATTCGGAGAGCTCTTCGCTGCACTGCGCCGCTCGCAAGCGGCTTCGTTCTTCGCCTTCTGCCGTCCGGCGAGAGCTGAACTCCAGCGGTCAGTTGCAGCTCTGCCCAACAGCGTGTTCTCAGTTCTGCGGGCAAGCACGCCCTCTTGCCTTGGCCCCGAGAGCAAAGTCCCGAGCGAGCACTCGACTCAGTGCAATGCACCCGGAAGGACGCTCTCGCTCGTCTTTCAAGGAGCGATTCCTAACAGCAGAAGCAGCAGAGGCACAAACTGCACGACGAGAAGGGACAACGTAGAACACGTCTCTGTCCTGGCACATTTGCGTGTGCGATACTTCCCTCCGGCTCTTCGGGCCTTGCGAAGCTCTGTGTACTGCGAGCGCTGCTACTCGCAGCTGAGAAGGACCGTGGAGCTAGCGGCGAATTCGGAGAGCTCTTCGCTGCACTGCGCCGCTCGCAAGCGGCTTCGTTCTTCGCCTTCTGCCGTCCGGCGAGAGCTGAACTCGAGCGGTCAGTTGCAGCTCTGCCCAACAGCGTGTTCTCAGTTCTGCGGGCAAGCACGCCCTCTTGCCTTGGCCCCGAGAGCAAAGTCCCGAGCGAGCACTCGATTCAGTGCAATGCACCCGGAAGGACGCTCTCGCTCGTCTTTCAAGGAGCGATTCCTAACAGCAGAAGCAGCAGAGGCACAAACTGCACGACGAGAAGGGGACAACGTAGAACACGTCTCTGTCCTGGCACATTTGCGTGTGCGATACTTCCCTCCGGCTCTTCGGGCCTTGCGAAGCTCTGTGTACTGCGAGCGCTGCTACTCGCAGCTGAGAAGGACCGTGGAGCTAGCGGCGAATTCGGAGAGCTCTTCGCTGCACTGCGCCGCTCGCAAGCGGCTTCGTTCTTCGCCTTCTGCCGTCCGGCGAGAGCTGAACTCCAGCGGTCAGTTGCAGCTCTGCCCAACAGCGTGTTCTCAGTTCTGCGGGCAAGCACGCCCTCTTGCCTTGGCCCCGAGAGCAAAGTCCCGAGCGAGCACTCGACTCAGTGCAATGCACCCGGAAGGACGCTCTCGCTCGTCTTTCAAGGAGCGATTCCTAACAGCAGAAGCAGCAGAGGCACAAACTGCACGACGAGAAGGGGACAACGTAGAACACGTCTCTGTCCTGGCACATTTGCGTGTGCGATACTTCCCTCCGGCTCTTCGGGCCTTGCGAAGCTCTGTGTACTGCGAGCGCTGCTACTCGCAGCTGAGAAGGACCGTGGAGCTAGCGGCGAATTCGGAGAGCTCTTCGCTGCACTGCGCCGCTCGCAAGCGGCTTCGTTCTTCGCCTTCTGCCGTCCGGCGAGAGCTGAACTCCAGCGGTCAGTTGCAGCTCTGCCCAACAGCGTGTTCTCAGTTCTGCGGGCAAGCACGCCCTCTTGCCTTGGCCCCGAGAGCAAAGTCCCGAGCGAGCACTCGACTCAGTGCAATGCACCCGGAAGGACGCTCTCGCTCGTCTTTCAAGGAGCGATTCCTAACAGCAGAAGCAGCAGAGGCACAAACTGCACGACGAGAGGGGACAACGTAGAACACGTCTCTGTCCTGGCACATTTGCGTGTGCGATACTTCCCTCCGGCTCTTCGGGCCTTGCGAAGCTCTGTGTACTGCGAGCGCTGCTACTCGCAGCTGAGAAGGACCGTGGAGCTAGCGGCGAATTCGGAGAGCTCTTCGCTGCACTGCGCCGCTCGCAAGCGGCTTCGTTCTTCGCCTTCTGCCGTCCGGCGAGAGCTGAACTCGAGCGGTCAGTTGCAGCTCTGCCCAACAGCGTGTTCTCAGTTCTGCGGGCAAGCACGCCCTCTTGCCTTGGCCCCGAGAGCAAAGTCCCGAGCGAGCACTCGACTCAGTGCAATGCACCCGGAAGGACGCTCTCGCTCGTCTTTCAAGGAGCGATTCCTAACAGCAGAAGCAGCAGAGGCACAAACTGCACGACGAGAGGGGACAACGTAGAACACGTCTCTGTCCTGGCACATTTGCGTGTGCGATACTTCCCTCCGGCTCTTCGGGCCTTGCGAAGCTCTGTGTACTGCGAGCGCTGCTACTCGCAGCTGAGAAGGACCGTGGAGCTAGCGGCGAATTCGGAGAGCTCTTCGCTGCACTGCGCCGCTCGCAAGCGGCTTCGTTCTTCGCCTTCTGCCGTCCGGCGAGAGCTGAACTCCAGCGGTCAGTTGCAGCTCTGCCCAACAGCGTGTTCTCAGTTCTGCGGGCAAGCACGCCCTCTTGCCTTGGCCCGAGAGCAAAGTCCCGAGCGAGCACTCGACTCAGTGCAATGCACCCGGAAGGACGCTCTCGCTCGTCTTTCAAGGAGCGATTCCTAACAGCAGAAGCAGCAGAGGCACAAACTGCACGACGAGAAGGGGACAACGTAGAACACGTCTCTGTCCTGGCACATTTGCGTGTGCGATACTTCCCTCCGGCTCTTCGGGCCTTGCGAAGCTCTGTGTACTGCGAGCGCTGCTACTCGCAGCTGAGAAGGACCGTGGAGCTAGCGGCGAATTCGGAGAGCTCTTCGCTGCACTGCGCCGCTCGCAAGCGGCTTCGTTCTTCGCCTTCTGCCGTCCGGCGAGAGCTGAACTCGAGCGGTCAGTTGCAGCTCTGCCCAACAGCGTGTTCTCAGTTCTGCGGGCAAGCACGCCCTCTTGCCTTGGCCCCGAGAGCAAAGTCCCGAGCGAGCACTCGACTCAGTGCAATGCACCCGGAAGGACGCTCTCGCTCGTCTTTCAAGGAGCGATTCCTAACAGCAGAAGCAGCAGAGGCACAAACTGCACGACGAGAAGGGGACAACGTAGAACACGTCTCTGTCCTGGCACATTTGCGTGTGCGATACTTCCCTCCGGCTCTTCGGGCCTTGCGAAGCTCTGTGTACTGCGAGCGCTGCTACTCGCAGCTGAGAAGGACCGTGGAGCTAGCGGCGAATTCGGAGAGCTCTTCGCTGCACTGCGCCGCTCGCAAGCGGCTTCGTTCTTCGCCTTCTGCCGTCCGGCGAGAGCTGAACTCGAGCGGTCAGTTGCAGCTCTGCCCAACAGCGTGTTCTCAGTTCTGCGGGCAAGCACGCCCTCTTGCCTTGGCCCCGAGAGCAAAGTCCCGAGCGAGCACTCGACTCAGTGCAATGCACCCGGAAGGACGCTCTCGCTCGTCTTTCAAGGAGCGATTCCTAACAGCAGAAGCAGCAGAGGCACAAACTGCACGACGAGAAGGGGACAACGTAGAACACGTCTCTGTCCTGGCACATTTGCGTGTGCGATACTTCCCTCCGGCTCTTCGGGCCTTGCGAAGCTCTGTGTACTGCGAGCGCTGCTACTCGCAGCTGAGAAGGACCGTGGAGCTAGCGGCGAATTCGGAGAGCTCTTCGCTGCACTGCGCCGCTCGCAAGCGGCTTCGTTCTTCGCCTTCTGCCGTCCGGCGAGAGCTGAACTCGAGCGGTCAGTTGCAGCTCTGCCCAACAGCGTGTTCTCAGTTCTGCGGGCAAGCACGCCCTCTTGCCTTGGCCCCGAGAGCAAAGTCCCGAGCGAGCACTCGACTCAGTGCAATGCACCCGGAAGGACGCTCTCGCTCGTCTTTCAAGGAGCGATTCCTAACAGCAGAAGCAGCAGAGGCACAAACTGCACGACGAGAGGGGACAACGTAGAACACGTCTCTGTCCTGGCACATTTGCGTGTGCGATACTTCCCTCCGGCTCTTCGGGCCTTGCGAAGCTCTGTGTACTGCGAGCGCTGCTACTCGCAGCTGAGAAGGACCGTGGAGCTAGCGGCGAATTCGGAGAGCTCTTCGCTGCACTGCGCCGCTCGCAAGCGGCTTCGTTCTTCGCCTTCTGCCGTCCGGCGAGAGCTGAACTCGAGCGGTCAGTTGCAGCTCTGCCCAACAGCGTGTTCTCAGTTCTGCGGGCAAGCACGCCCTCTTGCCTTGGCCCCGAGAGCAAAGTCCCGAGCGAGCACTCGACTCAGTGCAATGCACCCGGAAGGACGCTCTCGCTCGTCTTTCAAGGAGCGATTCCTAACAGCAGAAGCAGCAGAGGCACAAACTGCACGACGAGAGGGGACAACGTAGAACACGTCTCTGTCCTGGCACATTTGCGTGTGCGATACTTCCCTCCGGCTCTTCGGGCCTTGCGAAGCTCTGTGTACTGCGAGCGCTGCTACTCGCAGCTGAGAAGGACCGTGGAGCTAGCGGCGAATTCGGAGAGCTCTTCGCTGCACTGCGCCGCTCGCAAGCGGCTTCGTTCTTCGCCTTCTGCCGTCCGGCGAGAGCTGAACTCCAGCGGTCAGTTGCAGCTCTGCCCAACAGCGTGTTCTCAGTTCTGCGGGCAAGCACGCCCTCTTGCCTTGGCCCCGAGAGCAAAGTCCCGAGCGAGCACTCGACTCAGTGCAATGCACCCGGAAGGACGCTCTCGCTCGCCTTTCAAGGAGCGATTCCTAACAGCAGAAGCAGCAGAGGCACAAACTGCACGACGAGAGGGGACAACGTAGAACACGTCTCTGTCCTGGCACATTTGCGTGTGCGATACTTCCCTCCGGCTCTTCGGGCCTTGCGAAGCTCTGTGTACTGCGAGCGCTGCTACTCGCAGCTGAGAAGGACCGTGGAGCTAGCGGCGAATTCGGAGAGCTCTTCGCTGCACTGCGCCGCTCGCAAGCGGCTTCGTTCTTCGCCTTCTGCCGTCCGGCGAGAGCTGAACTCCAGCGGTCAGTTGCAGCTCTGCCCAACAGCGTGTTCTCAGTTCTGCGGGCAAGCACGCCCTCTTGCCTTGGCCCCGAGAGCAAAGTCCCGAGCGAGCACTCGACTCAGTGCAATGCACCCGGAAGGACGCTCTCGCTCGCCTTTCAAGGAGCGATTCCTAACAGCAGAAGCAGCAGAGGCACAAACTGCACGACGAGAGGGGACAACGTAGAACACGTCTCTGTCCTGGCACATTTGCGTGTGCGATACTTCCCTCCGGCTCTTCGGGCCTTGCGAAGCTCTGTGTACTGCGAGCGCTGCTACTCGCAGCTGAGAAGGACCGTGGAGCTAGCGGCGAATTCGGAGAGCTCTTCGCTGCACTGCGCCGCTCGCAAGCGGCTTCGTTCTTCGCCTTCTGCCGTCCGGCGAGAGCTGAACTCGAGCGGTCAGTTGCAGCTCTGCCCAACAGCGTGTTCTCAGTTCTGCGGGCAAGCACGCCCTCTTGCCTTGGCCCCGAGAGCAAAGTCCCGAGCGAGCACTCGACTCAGTGCAATGCACCCGGAAGGACGCTCTCGCTCGTCTTTCAAGGAGCGATTCCTAACAGCAGAAGCAGCAGAGGCACAAACTGCACGACGAGAGGGGACAACGTAGAACACGTCTCTGTCCTGGCACATTTGCGTGTGCGATACTTCCCTCCGGCTCTTCGGGCCTTGCGAAGCTCTGTGTACTGCGAGCGCTGCTACTCGCAGCTGAGAAGGACCGTGGAGCTAGCGGCGAATTCGGAGAGCTCTTCGCTGCACTGCGCCGCTCGCAAGCGGCTTCGTTCTTCGCCTTCTGCCGTCCGGCGAGAGCTGAACTCGAGCGGTCAGTTGCAGCTCTGCCCAACAGCGTGTTCTCAGTTCTGCGGGCAAGCACGCCCTCTTGCCTTGGCCCGAGAGCAAAGTCCCGAGCGAGCACTCGACTCAGTGCAATGCACCCGGAAGGACGCTCTCGCTCGTCTTTCAAGGAGCGATTCCTAACAGCAGAAGCAGCAGAGGCACAAACTGCACGACGAGAAGGGGACAACGTAGAACACGTCTCTGTCCTGGCACATTTGCGTGTGCGATACTTCCCTCCGGCTCTTCGGGCCTTGCGAAGCTCTGTGTACTGCGAGCGCTGCTACTCGCAGCTGAGAAGGACCGTGGAGCTAGCGGCGAATTCGGAGAGCTCTTCGCTGCACTGCGCCGCTCGCAAGCGGCTTCGTTCTTCGCCTTCTGCCGTCCGGCGAGAGCTGAACTCCAGCGGTCAGTTGCAGCTCTGCCCAACAGCGTGTTCTCAGTTCTGCGGGCAAGCACGCCCTCTTGCCTTGGCCCCGAGAGCAAAGTCCCGAGCGAGCACTCGACTCAGTGCAATGCACCCGGAAGGACGCTCTCGCTCGTCTTTCAAGGAGCGATTCCTAACAGCAGAAGCAGCAGAGGCACAAACTGCACGACGAGAAGGGGACAACGTAGAACACGTCTCTGTCCTGGCACATTTGCGTGTGCGATACTTCCCTCCGGCTCTTCGGGCCTTGCGAAGCTCTGTGTACTGCGAGCGCTGCTACTCGCAGCTGAGAAGGACCGTGGAGCTAGCGGCGAATTCGGAGAGCTCTTCGCTGCACTGCGCCGCTCGCAAGCGGCTTCGTTCTTCGCCTTCTGCCGTCCGGCGAGAGCTGAACTCGAGCGGTCAGTTGCAGCTCTGCCCAACAGCGTGTTCTCAGTTCTGCGGGCAAGCACGCCCTCTTGCCTTGGCCCCGAGAGCAAAGTCCCGAGCGAGCACTCGACTCAGTGCAATGCACCCGGAAGGACGCTCTCGCTCGTCTTTCAAGGAGCGATTCCTAACAGCAGAAGCAGCAGAGGCACAAACTGCACGACGAGAGGGGACAACGTAGAACACGTCTCTGTCCTGGCACATTTGCGTGTGCGATACTTCCCTCCGGCTCTTCGGGCCTTGCGAAGCTCTGTGTACTGCGAGCGCTGCTACTCGCAGCTGAGAAGGACCGTGGAGCTAGCGGCGAATTCGGAGAGCTCTTCGCTGCACTGCGCCGCTCGCAAGCGGCTTCGTTCTTCGCCTTCTGCCGTCCGGCGAGAGCTGAACTCCAGCGGTCAGTTGCAGCTCTGCCCAACAGCGTGTTCTCAGTTCTGCGGGCAAGCACGCCCTCTTGCCTTGGCCCGAGAGCAAAGTCCCGAGCGAGCACTCGACTCAGTGCAATGCACCCGGAAGGACGCTCTCGCTCGTCTTTCAAGGAGCGATTCCTAACAGCAGAAGCAGCAGAGGCACAAACTGCACGACGAGAAGGGGACAACGTAGAACACGTCTCTGTCCTGGCACATTTGCGTGTGCGATACTTCCCTCCGGCTCTTCGGGCCTTGCGAAGCTCTGTGTACTGCGAGCGCTGCTACTCGCAGCTGAGAAGGACCGTGGAGCTAGCGGCGAATTCGGAGAGCTCTTCGCTGCACTGCGCCGCTCGCAAGCGGCTTCGTTCTTCGCCTTCTGCCGTCCGGCGAGAGCTGAACTCCAGCGGTCAGTTGCAGCTCTGCCCAACAGCGTGTTCTCAGTTCTGCGGGCAAGCACGCCCTCTTGCCTTGGCCCCGAGAGCAAAGTCCCGAGCGAGCACTCGACTCAGTGCAATGCACCCGGAAGGACGCTCTCGCTCGTCTTTCAAGGAGCGATTCCTAACAGCAGAAGCAGCAGAGGCACAAACTGCACGACGAGAAGGGGACAACGTAGAACACGTCTCTGTCCTGGCACATTTGCGTGTGCGATACTTCCCTCCGGCTCTTCGGGCCTTGCGAAGCTCTGTGTACTGCGAGCGCTGCTACTCGCAGCTGAGAAGGACCGTGGAGCTAGCGGCGAATTCGGAGAGCTCTTCGCTGCACTGCGCCGCTCGCAAGCGGCTTCGTTCTTCGCCTTCTGCCGTCCGGCGAGAGCTGAACTCGAGCGGTCAGTTGCAGCTCTGCCCAACAGCGTGTTCTCAGTTCTGCGGGCAAGCACGCCCTCTTGCCTTGGCCCCGAGAGCAAAGTCCCGAGCGAGCACTCGACTCAGTGCAATGCACCCGGAAGGACGCTCTCGCTCGTCTTTCAAGGAGCGATTCCTAACAGCAGAAGCAGCAGAGGCACAAACTGCACGACGAGAGGGGACAACGTAGAACACGTCTCTGTCCTGGCACATTTGCGTGTGCGATACTTCCCTCCGGCTCTTCGGGCCTTGCGAAGCTCTGTGTACTGCGAGCGCTGCTACTCGCAGCTGAGAAGGACCGTGGAGCTAGCGGCGAATTCGGAGAGCTCTTCGCTGCACTGCGCCGCTCGCAAGCGGCTTCGTTCTTCGCCTTCTGCCGTCCGGCGAGAGCTGAACTCGAGCGGTCAGTTGCAGCTCTGCCCAACAGCGTGTTCTCAGTTCTGCGGGCAAGCACGCCCTCTTGCCTTGGCCCCGAGAGCAAAGTCCCGAGCGAGCACTCGACTCAGTGCAATGCACCCGGAAGGACGCTCTCGCTCGTCTTTCAAGGAGCGATTCCTAACAGCAGAAGCAGCAGAGGCACAAACTGCACGACGAGAAGGGGACAACGTAGAACACGTCTCTGTCCTGGCACATTTGCGTGTGCGATACTTCCCTCCGGCTCTTCGGGCCTTGCGAAGCTCTGTGTACTGCGAGCGCTGCTACTCGCAGCTGAGAAGGACCGTGGAGCTAGCGGCGAATTCGGAGAGCTCTTCGCTGCACTGCGCCGCTCGCAAGCGGCTTCGTTCTTCGCCTTCTGCCGTCCGGCGAGAGCTGAACTCCAGCGGTCAGTTGCAGCTCTGCCCAACAGCGTGTTCTCAGTTCTGCGGGCAAGCACGCCCTCTTGCCTTGGCCCCGAGAGCAAAGTCCCGAGCGAGCACTCGACTCAGTGCAATGCACCCGGAAGGACGCTCTCGCTCGTCTTTCAAGGAGCGATTCCTAACAGCAGAAGCAGCAGAGGCACAAACTGCACGACGAGAAGGGGACAACGTAGAACACGTCTCTGTCCTGGCACATTTGCGTGTGCGATACTTCCCTCCGGCTCTTCGGGCCTTGCGAAGCTCTGTGTACTGCGAGCGCTGCTACTCGCAGCTGAGAAGGACCGTGGAGCTAGCGGCGAATTCGGAGAGCTCTTCGCTGCACTGCGCCGCTCGCAAGCGGCTTCGTTCTTCGCCTTCTGCCGTCCGGCGAGAGCTGAACTCGAGCGGTCAGTTGCAGCTCTGCCCAACAGCGTGTTCTCAGTTCTGCGGGCAAGCACGCCCTCTTGCCTTGGCCCCGAGAGCAAAGTCCCGAGCGAGCACTCGACTCAGTGCAATGCACCCGGAAGGACGCTCTCGCTCGTCTTTCAAGGAGCGATTCCTAACAGCAGAAGCAGCAGAGGCACAAACTGCACGACGAGAAGGGGACAACGTAGAACACGTCTCTGTCCTGGCACATTTGCGTGTGCGATACTTCCCTCCGGCTCTTCGGGCCTTGCGAAGCTCTGTGTACTGCGAGCGCTGCTACTCGCAGCTGAGAAGGACCGTGGAGCTAGCGGCGAATTCGGAGAGCTCTTCGCTGCACTGCGCCGCTCGCAAGCGGCTTCGTTCTTCGCCTTCTGCCGTCCGGCGAGAGCTGAACTCGAGCGGTCAGTTGCAGCTCTGCCCAACAGCGTGTTCTCAGTTCTGCGGGCAAGCACGCCCTCTTGCCTTGGCCCCGAGAGCAAAGTCCCGAGCGAGCACTCGACTCAGTGCAATGCACCCGGAAGGACGCTCTCGCTCGTCTTTCAAGGAGCGATTCCTAACAGCAGAAGCAGCAGAGGCACAAACTGCACGACGAGAGGGGACAACGTAGAACACGTCTCTGTCCTGGCACATTTGTGTGTGCGATACTTCCCTCCGGCTCTTCGGGCCTTGCGAAGCTCTGTGTACTGCGAGCGCTGCTACTCGCAGCTGAGAAGGACCGTGGAGCTAGCGGCGAATTCGGAGAGCTCTTCGCTGCACTGCGCCGCTCGCAAGCGGCTTCGTTCTTCGCCTTCTGCCGTCCGGCGAGAGCTGAACTCCAGCGGTCAGTTGCAGCTCTGCCCAACAGCGTGTTCTCAGTTCTGCGGGCAAGCACGCCCTCTTGCCTTGGCCCCGAGAGCAAAGTCCCGAGCGAGCACTCGACTCAGTGCAATGCACCCGGAAGGACGCTCTCGCTCGCCTTTCAAGGAGCGATTCCTAACAGCAGAAGCAGCAGAGGCACAAACTGCACGACGAGAGGGGACAACGTAGAACACGTCTCTGTCCTGGCACATTTGCGTGTGCGATACTTCCCTCCGGCTCTTCGGGCCTTGCGAAGCTCTGTGTACTGCGAGCGCTGCTACTCGCAGCTGAGAAGGACCGTGGAGCTAGCGGCGAATTCGGAGAGCTCTTCGCTGCACTGCGCCGCTCGCAAGCGGCTTCGTTCTTCGCCTTCTGCCGTCCGGCGAGAGCTGAACTCCAGCGGTCAGTTGCAGCTCTGCCCAACAGCGTGTTCTCAGTTCTGCGGGCAAGCACGCCCTCTTGCCTTGGCCCCGAGAGCAAAGTCCCGAGCGAGCACTCGACTCAGTGCAATGCACCCGGAAGGACGCTCTCGCTCGCCTTTCAAGGAGCGATTCCTAACAGCAGAAGCAGCAGAGGCACAAACTGCACGACGAGAGGGGACAACGTAGAACACGTCTCTGTCCTGGCACATTTGCGTGTGCGATACTTCCCTCCGGCTCTTCGGGCCTTGCGAAGCTCTGTGTACTGCGAGCGCTGCTACTCGCAGCTGAGAAGGACCGTGGAGCTAGCGGCGAATTCGGAGAGCTCTTCGCTGCACTGCGCCGCTCGCAAGCGGCTTCGTTCTTCGCCTTCTGCCGTCCGGCGAGAGCTGAACTCGAGCGGTCAGTTGCAGCTCTGCCCAACAGCGTGTTCTCAGTTCTGCGGGCAAGCACGCCCTCTTGC
This sequence comes from Sturnus vulgaris, assembly GCF_052056855.1. NCBI lineage: Eukaryota > Metazoa > Chordata > Aves > Passeriformes > Sturnidae > Sturnus > Sturnus vulgaris. Next base: position 17,749 of record NW_028276684.1, on the reverse strand, counting down.
CTTGGCCCCGAGAGCAAAGTCCCGAGCGAGCACTCGACTCAGTGCAATGCACCCGGAAGGACGCTCTCGCTCGTCTTTCAAGGAGCGATTCCTAACAGCAGAAGCAGCAGAGGCACAAACTGCACGACGAGAGGGGACAACGTAGAACACGTCTCTGTCCTGGCACATTTGCGTGTGCGATACTTCCCTCCGGCTCTTCGGGCCTTGCGAAGCTCTGTGTACTGCGAGCGCTGCTACTCGCAGCTGAGAAGGACCGTGGAGCTAGCGGCGAATTCGGAGAGCTCTTCGCTGCACTGCGCCGCTCGCAAGCGGCTTCGTTCTTCGCCTTCTGCCGTCCGGCGAGAGCTGAACTCCAGCGGTCAGTTGCAGCTCTGCCCAACAGCGTGTTCTCAGTTCTGCGGGCAAGCACGCCCTCTTGCCTTGGCCCCGAGTGCAAAGTCCCGAGCGAGCACTCGACTCAGTGCAATGCACCCGGAAGGACGCTCTCGCTCGTCTTTCAAGGAGCGATTCCTAACAGCAGAAGCAGCAGAGGCACAAACTGCACGACGAGAGGGGACAACGTAGAACACGTCTCTGTCCTGGCACATTTGCGTGTGCGATACTTCCCTCCGGCTCTTCGGGCCTTGCGAAGCTCTGTGTACTGCGAGCGCTGCTACTCGCAGCTGAGAAGGACCGTGGAGCTAGCGGCGAATTCGGAGAGCTCTTCGCTGCACTGCGCCGCTCGCAAGCGGCTTCGTTCTTCGCCTTCTGCCGTCCGGCGAGAGCTGAACTCCAGCGGTCAGTTGCAGCTCTGCCCAACAGCGTGTTCTCAGTTCTGCGGGCAAGCACGCCCTCTTGCCTTGGCCCCGAGTGCAAAGTCCCGAGCGAGCACTCGACTCAGTGCAATGCACCCGGAAGGACGCTCTCGCTCGTCTTTCAAGGAGCGATTCCTAACAGCAGAAGCAGCAGAGGCACAAACTGCACGACGAGAGGGGACAACGTAGAACACGTCTCTGTCCTGGCACATTTGCGTGTGCGATACTTCCCTCCGGCTCTTCGGGCCTTGCGAAGCTCTGTGTACTGCGAGCGCTGCTACTCGCAGCTGAGAAGGACCGTGGAGCTAGCGGCGAATTCGGAGAGCTCTTCGCTGCACTGCGCCGCTCGCAAGCGGCTTCGTTCTTCGCCTTCTGCCGTCCGGCGAGAGCTGAACTCGAGCGGTCAGTTGCAGCTCTGCCCAACAGCGTGTTCTCAGTTCTGCGGGCAAGCACGCCCTCTTGCCTTGGCCCCGAGTGCAAAGTCCCGAGCGAGCACTCGACTCAGTGCAATGCACCCGGAAGGACGCTCTCGCTCGTCTTTCAAGGAGCGATTCCTAACAGCAGAAGCAGCAGAGGCACAAACTGCACGACGAGAGGGGACAACGTAGAACACGTCTCTGTCCTGGCACATTTGCGTGTGCGATACTTCCCTCCGGCTCTTCGGGCCTTGCGAAGCTCTGTGTACTGCGAGCGCTGCTACTCGCAGCTGAGAAGGACCGTGGAGCTAGCGGCGAATTCGGAGAGCTCTTCGCTGCACTGCGCCGCTCGCAAGCGGCTTCGTTCTTCGCCTTCTGCCGTCCGGCGAGAGCTGAACTCGAGCGGTCAGTTGCAGCTCTGCCCAACAGCGTGTTCTCAGTTCTGCGGGCAAGCACGCCCTCTTGCCTTGGCCCCGAGAGCAAAGTCCCGAGCGAGCACTCGACTCAGTGCAATGCACCCGGAAGGACGCTCTCGCTCGTCTTTCAAGGAGCGATTCCTAACAGCAGAAGCAGCAGAGGCACAAACTGCACGACGAGAGGGGACAACGTAGAACACGTCTCTGTCCTGGCACATTTGTGTGTGCGATACTTCCCTCCGGCTCTTCGGGCCTTGCGAAGCTCTGTGTACTGCGAGCGCTGCTACTCGCAGCTGAGAAGGACCGTGGAGCTAGCGGCGAATTCGGAGAGCTCTTCGCTGCACTGCGCCGCTCGCAAGCGGCTTCGTTCTTCGCCTTCTGCCGTCCGGCGAGAGCTGAACTCCAGCGGTCAGTTGCAGCTCTGCCCAACAGCGTGTTCTCAGTTCTGCGGGCAAGCACGCCCTCTTGCCTTGGCCCCGAGAGCAAAGTCCCGAGCGAGCACTCGACTCAGTGCAATGCACCCGGAAGGACGCTCTCGCTCGCCTTTCAAGGAGCGATTCCTAACAGCAGAAGCAGCAGAGGCACAAACTGCACGACGAGAGGGGACAACGTAGAACACGTCTCTGTCCTGGCACATTTGCGTGTGCGATACTTCCCTCCGGCTCTTCGGGCCTTGCGAAGCTCTGTGTACTGCGAGCGCTGCTACTCGCAGCTGAGAAGGACCGTGGAGCTAGCGGCGAATTCGGAGAGCTCTTCGCTGCACTGCGCCGCTCGCAAGCGGCTTCGTTCTTCGCCTTCTGCCGTCCGGCGAGAGCTGAACTCCAGCGGTCAGTTGCAGCTCTGCCCAACAGCGTGTTCTCAGTTCTGCGGGCAAGCACGCCCTCTTGCCTTGGCCCCGAGAGCAAAGTCCCGAGCGAGCACTCGACTCAGTGCAATGCACCCGGAAGGACGCTCTCGCTCGCCTTTCAAGGAGCGATTCCTAACAGCAGAAGCAGCAGAGGCACAAACTGCACGACGAGAGGGGACAACGTAGAACACGTCTCTGTCCTGGCACATTTGCGTGTGCGATACTTCCCTCCGGCTCTTCGGGCCTTGCGAAGCTCTGTGTACTGCGAGCGCTGCTACTCGCAGCTGAGAAGGACCGTGGAGCTAGCGGCGAATTCGGAGAGCTCTTCGCTGCACTGCGCCGCTCGCAAGCGGCTTCGTTCTTCGCCTTCTGCCGTCCGGCGAGAGCTGAACTCGAGCGGTCAGTTGCAGCTCTGCCCAACAGCGTGTTCTCAGTTCTGCGGGCAAGCACGCCCTCTTGCCTTGGCCCCGAGAGCAAAGTCCCGAGCGAGCACTCGACTCAGTGCAATGCACCCGGAAGGACGCTCTCGCTCGTCTTTCAAGGAGCGATTCCTAACAGCAGAAGCAGCAGAGGCACAAACTGCACGACGAGAGGGGACAACGTAGAACACGTCTCTGTCCTGGCACATTTGCGTGTGCGATACTTCCCTCCGGCTCTTCGGGCCTTGCGAAGCTCTGTGTACTGCGAGCGCTGCTACTCGCAGCTGAGAAGGACCGTGGAGCTAGCGGCGAATTCGGAGAGCTCTTCGCTGCACTGCGCCGCTCGCAAGCGGCTTCGTTCTTCGCCTTCTGCCGTCCGGCGAGAGCTGAACTCGAGCGGTCAGTTGCAGCTCTGCCCAACAGCGTGTTCTCAGTTCTGCGGGCAAGCACGCCCTCTTGCCTTGGCCCCGAGTGCAAAGTCCCGAGCGAGCACTCGACTCAGTGCAATGCACCCGGAAGGACGCTCTCGCTCGTCTTTCAAGGAGCGATTCCTAACAGCAGAAGCAGCAGAGGCACAAACTGCACGACGAGAGGGGACAACGTAGAACACGTCTCTGTCCTGGCACATTTGCGTGTGCGATACTTCCCTCCGGCTCTTCGGGCCTTGCGAAGCTCTGTGTACTGCGAGCGCTGCTACTCGCAGCTGAGAAGGACCGTGGAGCTAGCGGCGAATTCGGAGAGCTCTTCGCTGCACTGCGCCGCTCGCAAGCGGCTTCGTTCTTCGCCTTCTGCCGTCCGGCGAGAGCTGAACTCCAGCGGTCAGTTGCAGCTCTGCCCAACAGCGTGTTCTCAGTTCTGCGGGCAAGCACGCCCTCTTGCCTTGGCCCCGAGTGCAAAGTCCCGAGCGAGCACTCGACTCAGTGCAATGCACCCGGAAGGACGCTCTCGCTCGTCTTTCAAGGAGCGATTCCTAACAGCAGAAGCAGCAGAGGCACAAACTGCACGACGAGAGGGGACAACGTAGAACACGTCTCTGTCCTGGCACATTTGCGTGTGCGATACTTCCCTCCGGCTCTTCGGGCCTTGCGAAGCTCTGTGTACTGCGAGCGCTGCTACTCGCAGCTGAGAAGGACCGTGGAGCTAGCGGCGAATTCGGAGAGCTCTTCGCTGCACTGCGCCGCTCGCAAGCGGCTTCGTTCTTCGCCTTCTGCCGTCCGGCGAGAGCTGAACTCGAGCGGTCAGTTGCAGCTCTGCCCAACAGCGTGTTCTCAGTTCTGCGGGCAAGCACGCCCTCTTGCCTTGGCCCCGAGTGCAAAGTCCCGAGCGAGCACTCGACTCAGTGCAATGCACCCGGAAGGACGCTCTCGCTCGTCTTTCAAGGAGCGATTCCTAACAGCAGAAGCAGCAGAGGCACAAACTGCACGACGAGAGGGGACAACGTAGAACACGTCTCTGTCCTGGCACATTTGCGTGTGCGATACTTCCCTCCGGCTCTTCGGGCCTTGCGAAGCTCTGTGTACTGCGAGCGCTGCTACTCGCAGCTGAGAAGGACCGTGGAGCTAGCGGCGAATTCGGAGAGCTCTTCGCTGCACTGCGCCGCTCGCAAGCGGCTTCGTTCTTCGCCTTCTGCCGTCCGGCGAGAGCTGAACTCCAGCGGTCAGTTGCAGCTCTGCCCAACAGCGTGTTCTCAGTTCTGCGGGCAAGCACGCCCTCTTGCCTTGGCCCCGAGTGCAAAGTCCCGAGCGAGCACTCGACTCAGTGCAATGCACCCGGAAGGACGCTCTCGCTCGTCTTTCAAGGAGCGATTCCTAACAGCAGAAGCAGCAGAGGCACAAACTGCACGACGAGAGGGGACAACGTAGAACACGTCTCTGTCCTGGCACATTTGCGTGTGCGATACTTCCCTCCGGCTCTTCGGGCCTTGCGAAGCTCTGTGTACTGCGAGCGCTGCTACTCGCAGCTGAGAAGGACCGTGGAGCTAGCGGCGAATTCGGAGAGCTCTTCGCTGCACTGCGCCGCTCGCAAGCGGCTTCGTTCTTCGCCTTCTGCCGTCCGGCGAGAGCTGAACTCCAGCGGTCAGTTGCAGCTCTGCCCAACAGCGTGTTCTCAGTTCTGCGGGCAAGCACGCCCTCTTGCCTTGGCCCCGAGAGCAAAGTCCCGAGCGAGCACTCGACTCAGTGCAATGCACCCGGAAGGACGCTCTCGCTCGTCTTTCAAGGAGCGATTCCTAACAGCAGAAGCAGCAGAGGCACAAACTGCACGACGAGAAGGGACAACGTAGAACACGTCTCTGTCCTGGCACATTTGCCTGTGCCATACTTCCCTCCGGCTCTTCGGGCCTTGCGAAGCTCTGTGTACTGCGAGCGCTGCTACTCGCAGCTGAGAAGGACCGTGGAGCTAGCGGCGAATTCGGAGAGCTCTTCGCTGCACTGCGCCGCTCGCAAGCGGCTTCGTTCTTCGCCTTCTGCCGTCCGGCGAGAGCTGAACTCGAGCGGTCAGTTGCAGCTCTGCCCAACAGCGTGTTCTCAGTTCTGCGGGCAAGCACGCCCTCTTGCCTTGGCCCCGAGAGCAAAGTCCCGAGCGAGCACTCGATTCAGTGCAATGCACCCGGAAGGACGCTCTCGCTCGTCTTTCAAGGAGCGATTCCTAACAGCAGAAGCAGCAGAGGCACAAACTGCACGACGAGAAGGGGACAACGTAGAACACGTCTCTGTCCTGGCACATTTGCGTGTGCGATACTTCCCTCCGGGTCTTCGGGCCTTGCGAAGCTCTGTGTACTGCGAGCGCTGCTACACGCAGCTGAGAAGGACCGTGGAGCTAGCGGCGAATTCGGAGAGCTCTTCGCTGCACTGCGCCGCTCGCAAGCGGCTTCGTTCTTCGCCTTCTGCCGTCCGGCGAGAGCTGAACTCGAGCGGTCAGTTGCAGCTCTGCCCAACAGCGTGTTCTCAGTTCTGCGGGCAAGCACGCCCTCTTGCCTTGGCCCCGAGAGCAAAGTCCCGAGCGAGCACTCGATTCAGTGCAATGCACCCGGAAGGACGCTCTCGCTCGTCTTTCAAGGAGCGATTCCTAACAGCAGAAGCAGCAGAGGCACAAACTGCACGACGAGAAGGGGACAACGTAGAACACGTCTCTGTCCTGGCACATTTGCGTGTGCGATACTTCCCTCCGGCTCTTCGGGCCTTGCGAAGCTCTGTGTACTGCGAGCGCTGCTACTCGCAGCTGAGAAGGACCGTGGAGCTAGCGGCGAATTCGGAGAGCTCTTCGCTGCACTGCGCCGCTCGCAAGCGGCTTCGTTCTTCGCCTTCTGCCGTCCGGCGAGAGCTGAACTCGAGCGGTCAGTTGCAGCTCTGCACAACAGCGTGTTCTCAGTTCTGCGGGCAAGCACGCCCTCTTGCCTTGGCCCCGAGAGCAAAGTCCCGAGCGAGCACTCGACTCAGTGCAATGCACCCGGAAGGACGCTCTCGCTCGTCTTTCAAGGAGCGATTCCTAACAGCAGAAGCAGCAGAGGCACAAACTGCACGACGAGAGGGGACAACGTAGAACACGTCTCTGTCCTGGCACATTTGCGTGTGCGATACTTCCCTCCGGCTCTTCGGGCCTTGCGAAGCTCTGTGTACTGCGAGCGCTGCTACTCGCAGCTGAGAAGGACCGTGGAGCTAGCGGCGAATTCGGAGAGCTCTTCGCTGCACTGCGCCGCTCGCAAGCGGCTTCGTTCTTCGCCTTCTGCCGTCCGGCGAGAGCTGAACTCGAGCGGTCAGTTGCAGCTCTGCCCAACAGCGTGTTCTCAGTTCTGCGGGCAAGCACGCCCTCTTGCCTTGGCCCCGAGTGCAAAGTCCCGAGCGAGCACTCGACTCAGTGCAATGCACCCGGAAGGACGCTCTCGCTCGTCTTTCAAGGAGCGATTCCTAACAGCAGAAGCAGCAGAGGCACAAACTGCACGACGAGAGGGGACAACGTAGAACACGTCTCTGTCCTGGCACATTTGCGTGTGCGATACTTCCCTCCGGCTCTTCGGGCCTTGCGAAGCTCTGTGTACTGCGAGCGCTGCTACTCGCAGCTGAGAAGGACCGTGGAGCTAGCGGCGAATTCGGAGAGCTCTTCGCTGCACTGCGCCGCTCGCAAGCGGCTTCGTTCTTCGCCTTCTGCCGTCCGGCGAGAGCTGAACTCCAGCGGTCAGTTGCAGCTCTGCCCAACAGCGTGTTCTCAGTTCTGCGGGCAAGCACGCCCTCTTGCCTTGGCCCCGAGTGCAAAGTCCCGAGCGAGCACTCGACTCAGTGCAATGCACCCGGAAGGACGCTCTCGCTCGTCTTTCAAGGAGCGATTCCTAACAGCAGAAGCAGCAGAGGCACAAACTGCACGACGAGAGGGGACAACGTAGAACACGTCTCTGTCCTGGCACATTTGCGTGTGCGATACTTCCCTCCGGCTCTTCGGGCCTTGCGAAGCTCTGTGTACTGCGAGCGCTGCTACTCGCAGCTGAGAAGGACCGTGGAGCTAGCGGCGAATTCGGAGAGCTCTTCGCTGCACTGCGCCGCTCGCAAGCGGCTTCGTTCTTCGCCTTCTGCCGTCCGGCGAGAGCTGAACTCCAGCGGTCAGTTGCAGCTCTGCCCAACAGCGTGTTCTCAGTTCTGCGGGCAAGCACGCCCTCTTGCCTTGGCCCCGAGAGCAAAGTCCCGAGCGAGCACTCGACTCAGTGCAATGCACCCGGAAGGACGCTCTCGCTCGTCTTTCAAGGAGCGATTCCTAACAGCAGAAGCAGCAGAGGCACAAACTGCACGACGAGAAGGGACAACGTAGAACACGTCTCTGTCCTGGCACATTTGCGTGTGCGATACTTCCCTCCGGCTCTTCGGGCCTTGCGAAGCTCTGTGTACTGCGAGCGCTGCTACTCGCAGCTGAGAAGGACCGTGGAGCTAGCGGCGAATTCGGAGAGCTCTTCGCTGCACTGCGCCGCTCGCAAGCGGCTTCGTTCTTCGCCTTCTGCCGTCCGGCGAGAGCTGAACTCGAGCGGTCAGTTGCAGCTCTGCCCAACAGCGTGTTCTCAGTTCTGCGGGCAAGCACGCCCTCTTGCCTTGGCCCCGAGAGCAAAGTCCCGAGCGAGCACTCGATTCAGTGCAATGCACCCGGAAGGACGCTCTCGCTCGTCTTTCAAGGAGCGATTCCTAACAGCAGAAGCAGCAGAGGCACAAACTGCACGACGAGAAGGGGACAACGTAGAACACGTCTCTGTCCTGGCACATTTGCGTGTGCGATACTTCCCTCCGGCTCTTCGGGCCTTGCGAAGCTCTGTGTACTGCGAGCGCTGCTACTCGCAGCTGAGAAGGACCGTGGAGCTAGCGGCGAATTCGGAGAGCTCTTCGCTGCACTGCGCCGCTCGCAAGCGGCTTCGTTCTTCGCCTTCTGCCGTCCGGCGAGAGCTGAACTCCAGCGGTCAGTTGCAGCTCTGCCCAACAGCGTGTTCTCAGTTCTGCGGGCAAGCACGCCCTCTTGCCTTGGCCCCGAGAGCAAAGTCCCGAGCGAGCACTCGACTCAGTGCAATGCACCCGGAAGGACGCTCTCGCTCGTCTTTCAAGGAGCGATTCCTAACAGCAGAAGCAGCAGAGGCACAAACTGCACGACGAGAAGGGGACAACGTAGAACACGTCTCTGTCCTGGCACATTTGCGTGTGCGATACTTCCCTCCGGCTCTTCGGGCCTTGCGAAGCTCTGTGTACTGCGAGCGCTGCTACTCGCAGCTGAGAAGGACCGTGGAGCTAGCGGCGAATTCGGAGAGCTCTTCGCTGCACTGCGCCGCTCGCAAGCGGCTTCGTTCTTCGCCTTCTGCCGTCCGGCGAGAGCTGAACTCCAGCGGTCAGTTGCAGCTCTGCCCAACAGCGTGTTCTCAGTTCTGCGGGCAAGCACGCCCTCTTGCCTTGGCCCCGAGAGCAAAGTCCCGAGCGAGCACTCGACTCAGTGCAATGCACCCGGAAGGACGCTCTCGCTCGTCTTTCAAGGAGCGATTCCTAACAGCAGAAGCAGCAGAGGCACAAACTGCACGACGAGAGGGGACAACGTAGAACACGTCTCTGTCCTGGCACATTTGCGTGTGCGATACTTCCCTCCGGCTCTTCGGGCCTTGCGAAGCTCTGTGTACTGCGAGCGCTGCTACTCGCAGCTGAGAAGGACCGTGGAGCTAGCGGCGAATTCGGAGAGCTCTTCGCTGCACTGCGCCGCTCGCAAGCGGCTTCGTTCTTCGCCTTCTGCCGTCCGGCGAGAGCTGAACTCGAGCGGTCAGTTGCAGCTCTGCCCAACAGCGTGTTCTCAGTTCTGCGGGCAAGCACGCCCTCTTGCCTTGGCCCCGAGAGCAAAGTCCCGAGCGAGCACTCGACTCAGTGCAATGCACCCGGAAGGACGCTCTCGCTCGTCTTTCAAGGAGCGATTCCTAACAGCAGAAGCAGCAGAGGCACAAACTGCACGACGAGAGGGGACAACGTAGAACACGTCTCTGTCCTGGCACATTTGCGTGTGCGATACTTCCCTCCGGCTCTTCGGGCCTTGCGAAGCTCTGTGTACTGCGAGCGCTGCTACTCGCAGCTGAGAAGGACCGTGGAGCTAGCGGCGAATTCGGAGAGCTCTTCGCTGCACTGCGCCGCTCGCAAGCGGCTTCGTTCTTCGCCTTCTGCCGTCCGGCGAGAGCTGAACTCCAGCGGTCAGTTGCAGCTCTGCCCAACAGCGTGTTCTCAGTTCTGCGGGCAAGCACGCCCTCTTGCCTTGGCCCCGAGTGCAAAGTCCCGAGCGAGCACTCGACTCAGTGCAATGCACCCGGAAGGACGCTCTCGCTCGTCTTTCAAGGAGCGATTCCTAACAGCAGAAGCAGCAGAGGCACAAACTGCACGACGAGAGGGGACAACGTAGAACACGTCTCTGTCCTGGCACATTTGCGTGTGCCATACTTCCCTCCGGCTCTTCGGGCCTTGCGAAGCTCTGTGTACTGCGAGCGCTGCTACTCGCAGCTGAGAAGGACCGTGGAGCTAGCGGCGAATTCGGAGAGCTCTTCGCTGCACTGCGCCGCTCGCAAGCGGCTTCGTTCTTCGCCTTCTGCCGTCCGGCGAGAGCTGAACTCGAGCGGTCAGTTGCAGCTCTGCCCAACAGCGTGTTCTCAGTTCTGCGGGCAAGCACGCCCTCTTGCCTTGGCTCCGAGAGCAAAGTCCCGAGCGAGCACTCGACTCAGTGCAATGCACCCGGAAGGACGCTCTCGCTCGTCTTTCAAGGAGCGATTCCTAACAGCAGAAGCAGCAGAGGCACAAACTGCACGACGAGAGGGGACAACGTAGAACACGTCTCTGTCCTGGCACATTTGCGTGTGCGATACTTCCCTCCGGCTCTTCGGGCCTTGCGAAGCTCTGTGTACTGCGAGCGCTGCTACTCGCAGCTGAGAAGGACCGTGGAGCTAGCGGCGAATTCGGAGAGCTCTTCGCTGCACTGCGCCGCTCGCAAGCGGCTTCGTTCTTCGCCTTCTGCCGTCCGGCGAGAGCTGAACTCGAGCGGTCAGTTGCAGCTCTGCCCAACAGCGTGTTCTCAGTTCTGCGGGCAAGCACGCCCTCTTGCCTTGGCCCCGAGAGCAAAGTCCCGAGCGAGCACTCGACTCAGTGCAATGCACCCGGAAGGACGCTCTCGCTCGTCTTTCAAGGAGCGATTCCTAACAGCAGAAGCAGCAGAGGCACAAACTGCACGACGAGAAGGGGACAACGTAGAACACGTCTCTGTCCTGGCACATTTGCGTGTGCGATACTTCCCTCCGGCTCTTCGGGCCTTGCGAAGCTCTGTGTACTGCGAGCGCTGCTACTCGCAGCTGAGAAGGACCGTGGAGCTAGCGGCGAATTCGGAGAGCTCTTCGCTGCACTGCGCCGCTCGCAAGCGGCTTCGTTCTTCGCCTTCTGCCGTCCGGCGAGAGCTGAACTCCAGCGGTCAGTTGCAGCTCTGCCCAACAGCGTGTTCTCAGTTCTGCGGGCAAGCACGCCCTCTTGCCTTGGCCCGAGAGCAAAGTCCCGAGCGAGCACTCGACTCAGTGCAATGCACCCGGAAGGACGCTCTCGCTCGTCTTTCAAGGAGCGATTCCTAACAGCAGAAGCAGCAGAGGCACAAACTGCACGACGAGAAGGGGACAACGTAGAACACGTCTCTGTCCTGGCACATTTGCGTGTGCGATACTTCCCTCCGGCTCTTCGGGCCTTGCGAAGCTCTGTGTACTGCGAGCGCTGCTACTCGCAGCTGAGAAGGACCGTGGAGCTAGCGGCGAATTCGGAGAGCTCTTCGCTGCACTGCGCCGCTCGCAAGCGGCTTCGTTCTTCGCCTTCTGCCGTCCGGCGAGAGCTGAACTCCAGCGGTCAGTTGCAGCTCTGCCCAACAGCGTGTTCTCAGTTCTGCGGGCAAGCACGCCCTCTTGCCTTGGCCCCGAGAGCAAAGTCCCGAGCGAGCACTCGACTCAGTGCAATGCACCCGGAAGGACGCTCTCGCTCGTCTTTCAAGGAGCGATTCCTAACAGCAGAAGCAGCAGAGGCACAAACTGCACGACGAGAGGGGACAACGTAGAACACGTCTCTGTCCTGGCACATTTGCGTGTGCGATACTTCCCTCCGGCTCTTCGGGCCTTGCGAAGCTCTGTGTACTGCGAGCGCTGCTACTCGCAGCTGAGAAGGACCGTGGAGCTAGCGGCGAATTCGGAGAGCTCTTCGCTGCACTGCGCCGCTCGCAAGCGGCTTCGTTCTTCGCCTTCTGCCGTCCGGCGAGAGCTGAACTCCAGCGGTCAGTTGCAGCTCTGCCCAACAGCGTGTTCTCAGTTCTGCGGGCAAGCACGCCCTCTTGCCTTGGCCCCGAGAGCAAAGTCCCGAGCGAGCACTCGACTCAGTGCAATGCACCCGGAAGGACGCTCTCGCTCGTCTTTCAAGGAGCGATTCCTAACAGCAGAAGCAGCAGAGGCACAAACTGCACGACGAGAAGGGACAACGTAGAACACGTCTCTGTCCTGGCACATTTGCCTGTGCCATACTTCCCTCCGGCTCTTCGGGCCTTGCGAAGCTCTGTGTACTGCGAGCGCTGCTACTCGCAGCTGAGAAGGACCGTGGAGCTAGCGGCGAATTCGGAGAGCTCTTCGCTGCACTGCGCCGCTCGCAAGCGGCTTCGTTCTTCGCCTTCTGCCGTCCGGCGAGAGCTGAACTCGAGCGGTCAGTTGCAGCTCTGCCCAACAGCGTGTTCTCAGTTCTGCGGGCAAGCACGCCCTCTTGCCTTGGCCCCGAGAGCAAAGTCCCGAGCGAGCACTCGATTCAGTGCAATGCACCCGGAAGGACGCTCTCGCTCGTCTTTCAAGGAGCGATTCCTAACAGCAGAAGCAGCAGAGGCACAAACTGCACGACGAGAAGGGGACAACGTAGAACACGTCTCTGTCCTGGCACATTTGCGTGTGCGATACTTCCCTCCGGGTCTTCGGGCCTTGCGAAGCTCTGTGTACTGCGAGCGCTGCTACACGCAGCTGAGAAGGACCGTGGAGCTAGCGGCGAATTCGGAGAGCTCTTCGCTGCACTGCGCCGCTCGCAAGCGGCTTCGTTCTTCGCCTTCTGCCGTCCGGCGAGAGCTGAACTCGAGCGGTCAGTTGCAGCTCTGCCCAACAGCGTGTTCTCAGTTCTGCGGGCAAGCACGCCCTCTTGCCTTGGCCCCGAGAGCAAAGTCCCGAGCGAGCACTCGATTCAGTGCAATGCACCCGGAAGGACGCTCTCGCTCGTCTTTCAAGGAGCGATTCCAAACAGCAGAAGCAGCAGAGGCACAAACTGCACGACGAGAAGGGGACAACGTAGAACACGTCTCTGTCCTGGCACATTTGCGTGTGCGATACTTCCCTCCGGCTCTTCGGGCCTTGCGAAGCTCTGTGTACTGCGAGCGCTGCTACTCGCAGCTGAGAAGGACCGTGGAGCTAGCGGCGAATTCGGAGAGCTCTTCGCTGCACTGCGCCGCTCGCAAGCGGCTTCGTTCTTCGCCTTCTGCCGTCCGGCGAGAGCTGAACTCGAGCGGTCAGTTGCAGCTCTGCACAACAGCGTGTTCTCAGTTCTGCGGGCAAGCACGCCCTCTTGCCTTGGCCCCGAGAGCAAAGTCCCGAGCGAGCACTCGACTCAGTGCAATGCACCCGGAAGGACGCTCTCGCTCGTCTTTCAAGGAGCGATTCCTAACAGCAGAAGCAGCAGAGGCACAAACTGCACGACGAGAGGGGACAACGTAGAACACGTCTCTGTCCTGGCACATTTGCGTGTGCGATACTTCCCTCCGGCTCTTCGGGCCTTGCGAAGCTCTGTGTACTGCGAGCGCTGCTACTCGCAGCTGAGAAGGACCGTGGAGCTAGCGGCGAATTCGGAGAGCTCTTCGCTGCACTGCGCCGCTCGCAAGCGGCTTCGTTCTTCGCCTTCTGCCGTCCGGCGAGAGCTGAACTCGAGCGGTCAGTTGCAGCTCTGCCCAACAGCGTGTTCTCAGTTCTGCGGGCAAGCACGCCCTCTTGCCTTGGCCCCGAGTGCAAAGTCCCGAGCGAGCACTCGACTCAGTTGCAATGCACCCGGAAGGACGCTCTCGCTCGTCTTTCAAGGAGCGATTCCTAACAGCAGAAGCAGCAGAGGCACAAACTGCACGACGAGAGGGGACAACGTAGAACACGTCTCTGTCCTGGCACATTTGCGTGTGCGATACTTCCCTCCGGCTCTTCGGGCCTTGCGAAGCTCTGTGTACTGCGAGCGCTGCTACTCGCAGCTGAGAAGGACCGTGGAGCTAGCGGGCGAATTCGGAGAGCTCTTCGCTGCACTGCGCCGCTCGCAAGCGGCTTTCGTTCTTCGCCTTCTGCCGTCCGGCGAGAGCTGAACTCCAGCGGTCAGTTGCAGCTCTGCCCAACAGCGTGTTCTCAGTTCTGCGGGCAAGCACGCCCTCTTGCCTTGGCCCCGAGTGCAAAGTCCCGAGCGAGCACTCGACTCAGTGCAATGCACCCGGAAGGACGCTCTCGCTCGTCTTTCAAGGAGCGATTCCTAACAGCAGAAGCAGCAGAGGCACAAACTGCACGACGAGAGGGGACAACGTAGAACACGTCTCTGTCCTGGCACATTTGCGTGTGCGATACTTCCCTCCGGCTCTTCGGGCCTTGCGAAGCTCTGTGTACTGCGAGCGCTGCTACTCGCAGCTGAGAAGGACCGTGGAGCTAGCGGCGAATTCGGAGAGCTCTTCGCTGCACTGCGCCGCTCGCAAGCGGCTTCGTTCTTCGCCTTCTGCCGTCCGGCGAGAGCTGAACTCCAGCGGTCAGTTGCAGCTCTGCCCAACAGCGTGTTCTCAGTTCTGCGGGCAAGCACGCCCTCTTGCCTTGGCCCCGAGAGCAAAGTCCCGAGCGAGCACTCGACTCAGTGCAATGCACCCGGAAGGACGCTCTCGCTCGTCTTTCAAGGAGCGATTTCCTAACAGCAGAAGCAGCAGAGGCACAAACTGCACGACGAGAAGGGACAACGTAGAACACGTCTCTGTCCTGGCACATTTGCGTGTGCGATACTTCCCTCCGGCTCTTCGGGCCTTGCGAAGCTCTGTGTACTGCGAGCGCTGCTACTCGCAGCTGAGAAGGACCGTGGAGCTAGCGGCGAATTCGGAGAGCTCTTCGCTGCACTGCGCCGCTCGCAAGCGGCTTCGTTCTTCGCCTTCTGCCGTCCGGCGAGAGCTGAACTCGAGCGGTCAGTTGCAGCTCTGCCCAACAGCGTGTTCTCAGTTCTGCGGGCAAGCACGCCCTCTTGCCTTGGCCCCGAGAGCAAAGTCCCGAGCGAGCACTTCGATTCAGTGCAATGCACCCGGAAGGACGCTCTCGCTCGTCTTTCAAGGAGCGATTCCTAACAGCAGAAGCAGCAGAGGCACAAACTGCACGACGAGAAGGGGACAACGTAGAACACGTCTCTGTCCTGGCACATTTGCGTGTGCGATACTTCCCTCCGGCTCTTCGGGCCTTGCGAAGCTCTGTGTACTGCGAGCGCTGCTACTCGCAGCTGAGAAGGACCGTGGAGCTAGCGGCGAATTCGGAGAGCTCTTCGCTGCACTGCGCCGCTCGCAAGCGGCTTCGTTCTTCGCCTTCTGCCGTCCGGCGAGAGCTGAACTCCAGCGGTCAGTTGCAGCTCTGCCCAACAGCGTGTTCTCAGTTCTGCGGGCAAGCACGCCCTCTTGCCTTGGCCCCGAGAGCAAAGTCCCGAGCGAGCACTCGACTCAGTGCAATGCACCCGGAAGGACGCTCTCGCTCGTCTTTCAAGAGCGATTCCTAACAGCAGAAGCAGCAGAGGCACAAACTGCACGACGAGAAGGGGACAACGTAGAACACGTCTCTGTCCTGGCACATTTGCGTGTGCGATACTTCCCTCCGGCTCTTCGGGCCTTGCGAAGCTCTGTGTACTGCGAGCGCTGCTACTCGCAGCTGAGAAGGACCGTGGAGCTAGCGGCGAATTCGGAGAGCTCTTCGCTGCACTGCGCCGCTCGCAAGCGGCTTCGTTCTTCGCCTTCTGCCGTCCGGCGAGAGCTGAACTCCAGCGGTCAGTTGCAGCTCTGCCCAACAGCGTGTTCTCAGTTCTGCGGGCAAGCACGCCCTCTTGCCTTGGCCCCGAGAGCAAAGTCCCGAGCGAGCACTCGACTCAGTGCAATGCACCCGGAAGGACCGCTCTCGCTCGTCTTTCAAGGAGCGATTCCTAACAGCAGAAGCAGCAGAGGCACAAACTGCACGACGAGAGGGGACAACGTAGAACACGTCTCTGTCCTGGCACATTTGCGTGTGCGATACTTCCCTCCGGCTCTTCGGGCCTTGCGAAGCTCTGTGTACTGCGAGCGCTGCTACTCGCAGCTGAGAAGGACCGTGGAGCTAGCGGCGAATTCGGAGAGCTCTTCGCTGCACTGCGCCGCTCGCAAGCGGCTTCGTTCTTCGCCTTCTGCCGTCCGGCGAGAGCTGAACTCGAGCGGTCAGTTGCAGCTCTGCCCAACAGCGTGTTCTCAGTTCTGCGGGCAAGCACGCCCTCTTGCCTTGGCCCCGAGAGCAAAGTCCCGAGCGAGCACTCGACTCAGTGCAATGCACCCGGAAGGACGCTCTCGCTCGTCTTTCAAGGAGCGATTCCTAACAGCAGAAGCAGCAGAGGCACAAACTGCACGACGAGAGGGGACAACGTAGAACACGTCTCTGTCCTGGCACATTTGCGTGTGCGATACTTCCCTCCGGCTCTTCGGGCCTTGCGAAGCTCTGTGTACTGCGAGCGCTGCTACTCGCAGCTGAGAAGGACCGTGGAGCTAGCGGCGAATTCGGAGAGCTCTTCGCTGCACTGCGCCGCTCGCAAGCGGCTTCGTTCTTCGCCTTCTGCCGTCCGGCGAGAGCTGAACTCCAGCGGTCAGTTGCAGCTCTGCCCAACAGCGTGTTCTCAGTTCTGCGGGCAAGCACGCCCTCTTGCCTTGGCCCCGAGTGCAAAGTCCCGAGCGAGCACTCGACTCAGTGCAATGCACCCGGAAGGACGCTCTCGCTCGTCTTTCAAGGAGCGATTCCTAACAGCAGAAGCAGCAGAGGCACAAACTGCACGACGAGAGGGGACAACGTAGAACACGTCTCTGTCCTGGCACATTTGCGTGTGCCATTACTTCCCTCCGGCTCTTCGGGCCTTGCGAAGCTCTGGTGTACTTGCGAGCGCTGCTACTCGCAGCTGAGAAGGACCGTGGAGCTAGCGGCGAATTCGGAGAGCTCTTCGCTGCACTGCGCCGCTCGCAAGCGGCTTCGTTCTTCGCCTTCTGCCGTCCGGCGAGAGCTGAACTCGAGCGGTCAGTTGCAGCTCTGCCCAACAGCGTGTTCTCAGTTCTGCGGGCAAGCACGCCCTCTTGCCTTGGCTCCGAGAGCAAAGTCCCGAGCGAGCACTCGACTCAGTGCAATGCACCCGGAAGGACGCTCTCGCTCGTCTTTCAGGAGCGATTCCTAACAGCAGAAGCAGCAGAGGCACAAACTGCACGACGAGAGGGGACAACGTAGAACACGTCTCTGTCCTGGCACATTTGCGTGTGCGATACTTCCCTCCGGCTCTTCGGGCCTTGCGAAGCTCTGTGTACTGCGAGCGCTGCTACTCGCAGCTGAGAAGGACCGTGGAGCTAGCGGCGAATTCGGAGAGCTCTTCGCTGCACTGCGCCGCTCGCAAGCGGCTTCGTTCTTCGCCTTCTGCCGTCCGGCGAGAGCTGAACTCGAGCGGTCAGTTGCAGCTCTGCCCAACAGCGTGTTCTCAGTTCTGCGGGCAAGCACGCCCTCTTGCCTTGGCCCCGAGAGCAAAAGTCCCGAGCGAGCACTCGACTCAGTGCAATGCACCCGGAAGGACGCTCTCGCTCGTCTTTCAAGGAGCGATTCCTAACAGCAGAAGCAGCAGAGGCACAAACTGCACGACGAGAAGGGGACAACGTAGAACACGTCTCTGTCCTGGCACATTTGCGTGTGCGATACTTCCCTCCGGCTCTTCGGGCCTTGCGAAGCTCTGTGTACTGCGAGCGCTGCTACTCGCAGCTGAGAAGGACCGTGGAGCTAGCGGCGAATTCGGAGAGCTCTTCGCTGCACTGCGCCGCTCGCAAGCGGCTTCGTTCTTCGCCTTCTGCCGTCCGGCGAGAGCTGAACTCCAGCGGTCAGTTGCAGCTCTGCCAACAGCGTGTTCTCAGTTCTGCGGGCAAGCACGCCCTCTTGCCTTGGCCCGAGAGCAAAGTCCCGAGCGAGCACTCGACTCAGTGCAATGCACCCGGAAGGACGCTCTCGCTCGTCTTTCAAGGAGCGATTCCTAACAGCAGAAGCAGCAGAGGCACAAACTGCACGACGAGAAGA
>NW_028276683.1:0-70569 GCF_052056855.1 Sturnus vulgaris | reverse complement strand
TAATCGCTCCTGAAAGACGAGCGAGAGCGTCCTTCCGGGTGCATTGCACTGAGTCGAGTGCTCGCTCGGACTTTGCTCTCGGGCCAAGGCAAGAGGGCGTGCTTGCCGCAGAACTGAGAACACGCTGTTGGGCAGAGCTGCAACTGACCGCTGGAGTTCAGCTCTCGCCGGACGGCAGAAGGCGAAGAACGAAGCCGCTTGCGAGCCGGCAGCAGTGCAGCGAAGAGCTCTCGACTTCGCCGCTAGCTCCACGGTCCTTCTCAGCTGCGAGTAGCAGCGCTCGCAGTACACAGAGCTTCGCAAGGCCCGAAAGACCGGAGGGAAGTATCGCACACGAAAAATGTGCCAGGACAGAGACGTGTTCTACGTTGTCCCTTTCTCGTCATGCAGTTTGTGCCTCTGCTGCTTCTGCTGTTAGGAATCGCTCCTTGAAAGACGAGCGAGAGCGTCCTTCCGGGTGCATTGCACTGAGTCGAGTGCTCGCTCGGGACTTTGCTCTCGGGGCCAAGGCAAGAGGGCGTGCTTGCCCGCAGAACTGAGAACACGCTGTTGGGCAGAGCTGCAACTGACCGCTGGAGTTCAGCTCTCGCCGGACGGCAGAAGGCGAAGAACGAAGCCGCTTGCGAGCGGCGCAGTGCAGCGAAGAGCTCTCCGAATCGCCGCTAGCTCCACGGTCCTTCTCAGCTGCGAGTAGCAGCGCTCGCAGTACACAGAGCTTCGCAAGGCCCGAAGACCCGGAGGGAAGTATCGCACACGAAAATGTGCCAGGACAGAGACGTGTTCTACGTTGTCCCTTCTCGTCATGCAGTTTGTGCCTCTGCTGCTTCTGCTGTTAGGAATCGCTCCTTGAAAGACGAGCGAGAGCGTCCTTCCGGGTGCATTGCACTGAGTCGAGTGCTCGCTCGGGACTTTGCTCTCGGGGCCAAGGCAAGAGGGCGTGCTTGCCCGCAGAACTGAGAACACGCTGTTGGGCAGAGCTGCAACTGACCGCTGGAGTTCAGCTCTCGCCGGACGGCAGAAGGCGAAGAACGAAGCCGCTTGCGAGCGGCGCAGTGCAGCGAAGAGCTCTCCGAATTCGCCGCTAGCTCCACGGTCCTTCTCAGCTGCGAGTAGCAGCGCTCGCAGTACACAGAGCTTCGCAAGGCCCGAAGACCCGGAGGGAAGTATCGCACACGAAAATGTGCCAGGACAGAGACGTGTTCTACGTTGTCCCTTCTCGTCATGCAGTTTGTGCCTCTGCTGCTTCTGCTGTTAGGAATCGCTCCTTGAAAGACGAGCGAGAGCGTCCTTCCGGGTGCATTGCACTGAGTCGAGTGCTCGCTCGGGACTTTGCTCTCGGGGCCAAGGCAAGAGGGCGTGCTTGCCCGCAGAACTGAGAACACGCTGTTGGGCAGAGCTGCAACTGACCGCTGGAGTTCAGCTCTCGCCGGACGGCAGAAGGCGAAGAACGAAGCCGCTTGCGAGCGGCGCAGTGCAGCGAAGAGCTCTCCGAATTCGCCGCTAGCTCCACGGTCCTTCTCAGCTGCGAGTAGCAGCGCTCGCAGTACACAGAGCTTCGCAAGGCCCGAAGACCCGGAGGGAAGTATCGCACACGAAAATGTGCCAGGACAGAGACGTGTTCTACGTTGTCCCTTCTCGTCATGCAGTTTGTGCCTCTGCTGCTTCTGCTGTTAGGAATCGCTCCTTGAAAGACGAGCGAGAGCGTCCTTCCGGGTGCATTGCACTGAGTCGAGTGCTCGCTCGGGACTTTGCTCTCGGGGCCAAGGCAAGAGGGCGTGCTTGCCCGCAGAACTGAGAACACGCTGTTGGGCAGAGCTGCAACTGACCGCTGGAGTTCAGCTCTCGCCGGACGGCAGAAGGCGAAGAACGAAGCCGCTTGCGAGCGGCGCAGTGCAGCGAAGAGCTCTCCGAATTCGCCGCTAGCTCCACGGTCCTTCTCAGCTGCGAGTAGCAGCGCTCGCAGTACACAGAGCTTCGCAAGGCCCGAAGACCCGGAGGGAAGTATCGCACACGAAAATGTGCCAGGACAGAGACGTGTTCTACGTTGTCCCTTCTCGTCATGCAGTTTGTGCCTCTGCTGCTTCTGCTGTTAGGAATCGCTCCTTGAAAGACGAGCGAGAGCGTCCTTCCGGGTGCATTGCACTGAGTCGAGTGCTCGCTCGGGACTTTGCTCTCGGGGCCAAGGCAAGAGGGCGTGCTTGCCCGCAGAACTGAGAACACGCTGTTGGCAGAGCTGCAACTGACCGCTGGAGTTCAGCTCTCGCCGGACGGCAGAAGGCGAAGAACGAAGCCGCTTGCGAGCGGCGCAGTGCAGCGAAGAGCTCTCCGAATTCGCCGCTAGCTCCACGGTCCTTCTCAGCTGCGAGTAGCAGCGCTCGCAGTACACAGAGCTTCGCAAGGCCCGAAGACCCGGAGGGAAGTATCGCACACGAAAATGTGCCAGGACAGAGACGTGTTCTACGTTGTCCCTTCTCGTCATGCAGTTTGTGCCTCTGCTGCTTCTGCTGTTAGGAATCGCTCCTTGAAAGACGAGCGAGAGCGTCCTTCCGGGTGCATTGCACTGAGTCGAGTGCTCGCTCGGGACTTTGCTCTCGGGGCCAAGGCAAGAGGGCGTGCTTGCCCGCAGAACTGAGAACACGCTGTTGGGCAGAGCTGCAACTGACCGCTGGAGTTCAGCTCTCGCCGGACGGCAGAAGGCGAAGAACGAAGCCGCTTGCGAGCGGCGCAGTGCAGCGAAGAGCTCTCCGAATTCGCCGCTAGCTCCACGGTCCTTCTCAGCTGCGAGTAGCAGCGCTCGCAGTACACAGAGCTTCGCAAGGCCCGAAGACCCGGAGGGAAGTATCGCACACGAAAATGTGCCAGGACAGAGACGTGTTCTACGTTGTCCCTTCTCGTCATGCAGTTTGTGCCTCTGCTGCTTCTGCTGTTAGGAATCGCTCCTTGAAAGACGAGCGAGAGCGTCCTTCCGGGTGCATTGCACTGAGTCGAGTGCTCGCTCGGGACTTTGCACTCGGGGCCAAGGCAAGAGGGCGTGCTTGCCCGCAGAACTGAGAACACGCTGTTGGGCAGAGCTGCAACTGACCGCTGGAGTTCAGCTCTCGCCGGACGGCAGAAGGCGAAGAACGAAGCCGCTTGCGAGCGGCGCAGTGCAGCGAAGAGCTCTCCGAATTCGCCGCTAGCTCCACGGTCCTTCTCAGCTGCGAGTAGCAGCGCTCGCAGTACACAGAGCTTCGCAAGGCCCGAAGACCCGGAGGGAAGTATCGCACACGAAAATGTGCCAGGACAGAGACGTGTTCTACGTTGTCCCTTCTCGTCATGCAGTTTGTGCCTCTGCTGCTTCTGCTGTTAGGAATCGCTCCTTGAAAGACGAGCGAGAGCGTCCTTCCGGGTGCATTGCACTGAGTCGAGTGCTCGCTCGGGACTTTGCACTCGGGGCCAAGGCAAGAGGGCGTGCTTGCCCGCAGAACTGAGAACACGCTGTTGGGCAGAGCTGCAACTGACCGCTGGAGTTCAGCTCTCGCCGGACGGCAGAAGGCGAAGAACGAAGCCGCTTGCGAGCGGCGCAGTGCAGCGAAGAGCTCTCCGAATTCGCCGCTAGCTCCACGGTCCTTCTCAGCTGCGAGTAGCAGCGCTCGCAGTACACAGAGCTTCGCAAGGCCCGAAGACCCGGAGGGAAGTATCGCACACGAAAATGTGCCAGGACAGAGACGTGTTCTACGTTGTCCCTTCTCGTCATGCAGTTTGTGCCTCTGCTGCTTCTGCTGTTAGGAATCGCTCCTTGAAAGACGAGCGAGAGCGTCCTTCCGGGTGCATTGCACTGAGTCGAGTGCTCGCTCGGGACTTTGCACTCGGGGCCAAGGCAAGAGGGCGTGCTTGCCCGCAGAACTGAGAACACGCTGTTGGGCAGAGCTGCAACTGACCGCTGGAGTTCAGCTCTCGCCGGACGGCAGAAGGCGAAGAACGAAGCCGCTTGCGAGCGGCGCAGTGCAGCGAAGAGCTCTCCGAATTCGCCGCTAGCTCCACGGTCCTTCTCAGCTGCGAGTAGCAGCGCTCGCAGTACACAGAGCTTCGCAAGGCCCGAAGACCCGGAGGGAAGTATCGCACACGAAAATGTGCCAGGACAGAGACGTGTTCTACGTTGTCCCTTCTCGTCATGCAGTTTGTGCCTCTGCTGCTTCTGCTGTTAGGAATCGCTCCTTGAAAGACGAGCGAGAGCGTCCTTCCGGGTGCATTGCACTGAGTCGAGTGCTCGCTCGGGACTTTGCTCTCGGGGCCAAGGCAAGAGGGCGTGCTTGCCCGCAGAACTGAGAACACGCTGTTGGGCAGAGCTGCAACTGACCGCTGGAGTTCAGCTCTCGCCGGACGGCAGAAGGCGAAGAACGAAGCCGCTTGCGAGCGGCGCAGTGCAGCGAAGAGCTCTCCGAATTCGCCGCTAGCTCCACGGTCCTTCTCAGCTGCGAGTAGCAGCGCTCGCAGTACACAGAGCTTCGCAAGGCCCGAAGACCCGGAGGGAAGTATCGCACACGAAAATGTGCCAGGACAGAGACGTGTTCTACGTTGTCCCTTCTCGTCATGCAGTTTGTGCCTCTGCTGCTTCTGCTGTTAGGAATCGCTCCTTGAAAGACGAGCGAGAGCGTCCTTCCGGGTGCATTGCACTGAGTCGAGTGCTCGCTCGGGACTTTGCTCTCGGGGCCAAGGCAAGAGGGCGTGCTTGCCCGCAGAACTGAGAACACGCTGTTGGGCAGAGCTGCAACTGACCGCTGGAGTTCAGCTCTCGCCGGACGGCAGAAGGCGAAGAACGAAGCCGCTTGCGAGCGGCGCAGTGCAGCGAAGAGCTCTCCGAATTCGCCGCTAGCTCCACGGTCCTTCTCAGCTGCGAGTAGCAGCGCTCGCAGTACACAGAGCTTCGCAAGGCCCGAAGACCCGGAGGGAAGTATCGCACACGAAAATGTGCCAGGACAGAGACGTGTTCTACGTTGTCCCTTCTCGTCATGCAGTTTGTGCCTCTGCTGCTTCTGCTGTTAGGAATCGCTCCTTGAAAGACGAGCGAGAGCGTCCTTCCGGGTGCATTGCACTGAGTCGAGTGCTCGCTCGGGACTTTGCTCTCGGGGCCAAGGCAAGAGGGCGTGCTTGCCCGCAGAACTGAGAACACGCTGTTGGGCAGAGCTGCAACTGACCGCTGGAGTTCAGCTCTCGCCGGACGGCAGAAGGCGAAGAACGAAGCCGCTTGCGAGCGGCGCAGTGCAGCGAAGAGCTCTCCGAATTCGCCGCTAGCTCCACGGTCCTTCTCAGCTGCGAGTAGCAGCGCTCGCAGTACACAGAGCTTCGCAAGGCCCGAAGACCCGGAGGGAAGTATCGCACACGAAAATGTGCCAGGACAGAGACGTGTTCTACGTTGTCCCTTCTCGTCATGCAGTTTGTGCCTCTGCTGCTTCTGCTGTTAGGAATCGCTCCTTGAAAGGCGAGCGAGAGCGTCCTTCCGGGTGCATTGCACTGAGTCGAGTGCTCGCTCGGGACTTTGCTCTCGGGGCAAGGCAAGAGGGCGTGCTTGCCCGCAGAACTGAGAACACGCTGTTGGGCAGAGCTGCAACTGACCGCTGGAGTTCAGCTCTCGCCGGACGGCAGAAGGCGAAGAACGAAGCCGCTTGCGAGCGGCGCAGTGCAGCGAAGAGCTCTCCGAATTCGCCGCTAGCTCCACGGTCCTTCTCAGCTGCGAGTAGCAGCGCTCGCAGTACACAGAGCTTCGCAAGGCCCGAAGACCCGGAGGGAAGTATCGCACACGAAAATGTGCCAGGACAGAGACGTGTTCTACGTTGTCCCTTCTCGTCATGCAGTTTGTGCCTCTGCTGCTTCTGCTGTTAGGAATCGCTCCTTGAAAGGCGAGCGAGAGCGTCCTTCCGGGTGCATTGCACTGAGTCGAGTGCTCGCTCGGGACTTTGCTCTCGGGCCAAGGCAAGAGGGCGTGCTTGCCCGCAGAACTGAGAACACGCTGTTGGGCAGAGCTGCAACTGACCGCTGGAGTTCAGCTCTCGCCGGACGGCAGAAGGCGAAGAACGAAGCCGCTTGCGAGCGGCGCAGTGCAGCGAAGAGCTCTCCGAATTCGCCGCTAGCTCCACGGTCCTTCTCAGCTGCGAGTAGCAGCGCTCGCAGTACACAGAGCTTCGCAAGGCCCGAAGACCCGGAGGGAAGTATCGCACACGAAAATGTGCCAGGACAGAGACGTGTTCTACGTTGTCCCTTCTCGTCATGCAGTTTGTGCCTCTGCTGCTTCTGCTGTTAGGAATCGCTCCTTGAAAGACGAGCGAGAGCGTCCTTCCGGGTGCATTGCACTGAGTCGAGTGCTCGCTCGGGACTTTGCTCTCGGGGCCAAGGCAAGAGGGCGTGCTTGCCCGCAGAACTGAGAACACGCTGTTGGGCAGAGCTGCAACTGACCGCTGGAGTTCAGCTCTCGCCGGACGGCAGAAGGCGAAGAACGAAGCCGCTTGCGAGCGGCGCAGTGCAGCGAAGAGCTCTCCGAATTCGCCGCTAGCTCCACGGTCCTTCTCAGCTGCGAGTAGCAGCGCTCGCAGTACACAGAGCTTCGCAAGGCCCGAAGACCCGGAGGGAAGTATCGCACACGAAAATGTGCCAGGACAGAGACGTGTTCTACGTTGTCCCTTCTCGTCATGCAGTTTGTGCCTCTGCTGCTTCTGCTGTTAGGAATCGCTCCTTGAAAGACGAGCGAGAGCGTCCTTCCGGGTGCATTGCACTGAGTCGAGTGCTCGCTCGGGACTTTGCACTCGGGGCCAAGGCAAGAGGGCGTGCTTGCCCGCAGAACTGAGAACACGCTGTTGGGCAGAGCTGCAACTGACCGCTGGAGTTCAGCTCTCGCCGGACGGCAGAAGGCGAAGAACGAAGCCGCTTGCGAGCGGCGCAGTGCAGCGAAGAGCTCTCCGAATTCGCCGCTAGCTCCACGGTCCTTCTCAGCTGCGAGTAGCAGCGCTCGCAGTACACAGAGCTTCGCAAGGCCCGAAGACCCGGAGGGAAGTATCGCACACGAAAATGTGCCAGGACAGAGACGTGTTCTACGTTGTCCCTTCTCGTCATGCAGTTTGTGCCTCTGCTGCTTCTGCTGTTAGGAATCGCTCCTTGAAAGACGAGCGAGAGCGTCCTTCCGGGTGCATTGCACTGAGTCGAGTGCTCGCTCGGGACTTTGCACTCGGGGCCAAGGCAAGAGGGCGTGCTTGCCCGCAGAACTGAGAACACGCTGTTGGGCAGAGCTGCAACTGACCGCTGGAGTTCAGCTCTCGCCGGACGGCAGAAGGCGAAGAACGAAGCCGCTTGCGAGCGGCGCAGTGCAGCGAAGAGCTCTCCGAATTCGCCGCTAGCTCCACGGTCCTTCTCAGCTGCGAGTAGCAGCGCTCGCAGTACACAGAGCTTCGCAAGGCCCGAAGACCCGGAGGGAAGTATCGCACACGAAAATGTGCCAGGACAGAGACGTGTTCTACGTTGTCCCTTCTCGTCATGCAGTTTGTGCCTCTGCTGCTTCTGCTGTTAGGAATCGCTCCTTGAAAGACGAGCGAGAGCGTCCTTCCGGGTGCATTGCACTGAGTCGAGTGCTCGCTCGGGACTTTGCTCTCGGGGCCAAGGCAAGAGGGCGTGCTTGCCCGCAGAACTGAGAACACGCTGTTGGGCAGAGCTGCAACTGACCGCTGGAGTTCAGCTCTCGCCGGACGGCAGAAGGCGAAGAACGAAGCCGCTTGCGAGCGGCGCAGTGCAGCGAAGAGCTCTCCGAATTCGCCGCTAGCTCCACGGTCCTTCTCAGCTGCGAGTAGCAGCGCTCGCAGTACACAGAGCTTCGCAAGGCCCGAAGACCCGGAGGGAAGTATCGCACACGAAAATGTGCCAGGACAGAGACGTGTTCTACGTTGTCCCTTCTCGTCATGCAGTTTGTGCCTCTGCTG
Source organism: Sturnus vulgaris (assembly GCF_052056855.1). Taxonomy (NCBI): domain Eukaryota; kingdom Metazoa; phylum Chordata; class Aves; order Passeriformes; family Sturnidae; genus Sturnus; species Sturnus vulgaris. Next base: position 62,626 of record NW_028276683.1, on the reverse strand, counting down.
CTTCTGCTGTTAGGAATCGCTCCTTGAAAGACGAGCGAGAGCGTCCTTCCGGGTGCATTGCACTGAGTCGAGTGCTCGCTCGGGACTTTGCTCTCGGGGCCAAGGCAAGAGGGCGTGCTTGCCCGCAGAACTGAGAACACGCTGTTGGGCAGAGCTGCAACTGACCGCTGGAGTTCAGCTCTCGCCGGACGGCAGAAGGCGAAGAACGAAGCCGCTTGCGAGCGGCGCAGTGCAGCGAAGAGCTCTCCGAATTCGCCGCTGGCTCCACGGTCCTTCTCAGCTGCGAGTAGCAGCGCTCGCAGTACACAGAGCTTCGCAAGGCCCGAAGACCCGGAGGGAAGTATCGCACACGAAAATGTGCCAGGACAGAGACGTGTTCTACGTTGTCCCTTCTCGTCATGCAGTTTGTGCCTCTGCTGCTTCTGCTGTTAGGAATCGCTCCTTGAAAGACGAGCGAGAGCGTCCTTCCGGGTGCATTGCACTGAGTCGAGTGCTCGCTCGGGACTTTGCACTCGGGGCCAAGGCAAGAGGGCGTGCTTGCCCGCAGAACTGAGAACACGCTGTGGGCAGAGCTGCAACTGACCGCTGGAGTTCAGCTCTCGCCGGACGGCAGAAGGCGAAGAACGAAGCCGCTTGCGAGCGGCGCAGTGCAGCGAAGAGCTCTCCGAATTCGCCGCTGGCTCCACGGTCCTTCTCAGCTGCGAGTAGCAGCGCTCGCAGTACACAGAGCTTCGCAAGGCCCGAAGACCCGGAGGGAAGTATCGCACACGAAAATGTGCCAGGACAGAGACGTGTTCTACGTTGTCCCTTCTCGTCATGCAGTTTGTGCCTCTGCTGCTTCTGCTGTTAGGAATCGCTCCTTGAAAGACGAGCGAGAGCGTCCTTCCGGGTGCATTGCACTGAGTCGAGTGCTCGCTCGGGACTTTGCACTCGGGGCCAAGGCAAGAGGGCGTGCTTGCCCGCAGAACTGAGAACACGCTGTTGGGCAGAGCTGCAACTGACCGCTGGAGTTCAGCTCTCGCCGGACGGCAGAAGGCGAAGAACGAAGCCGCTTGCGAGCGGCGCAGTGCAGCGAAGAGCTCTCCGAATTCGCCGCTGGCTCCACGGTCCTTCTCAGCTGCGAGTAGCAGCGCTCGCAGTACACAGAGCTTCGCAAGGCCCGAAGACCCGGAGGGAAGTATCGCACACGAAAATGTGCCAGGACAGAGACGTGTTCTACGTTGTCCCTTCTCGTCATGCAGTTTGTGCCTCTGCTGCTTCTGCTGTTAGGAATCGCTCCTTGAAAGGCGAGCGAGAGCGTCCTTCCGGGTGCATTGCACTGAGTCGAGTGCTCGCTCGGGACTTTGCTCTCGGGGCCAAGGCAAGAGGGCGTGCTTGCCCGCAGAACTGAGAACACGCTGTTGGGCAGAGCTGCAACTGACCGCTGGAGTTCAGCTCTCGCCGGACGGCAGAAGGCGAAGAACGAAGCCGCTTGCGAGCGGCGCAGTGCAGCGAAGAGCTCTCCGAATTCGCCGCTGGCTCCACGGTCCTTCTCAGCTGCGAGTAGCAGCGCTCGCAGTACACAGAGCTTCGCAAGGCCCGAAGACCCGGAGGGAAGTATCGCACACGAAAATGTGCCAGGACAGAGACGTGTTCTACGTTGTCCCTTGTCGTCATGCAGTTTGTGCCTCTGCTGCTTCTGCTGTTAGGAATCGCTCCTTGAAAGGCGAGCGAGAGCGTCCTTCCGGGTGCATTGCACTGAGTCGAGTGCTCGCTCGGGACTTTGCTCTCGGGGCCAAGGCAAGAGGGCGTGCTTGCCCGCAGAACTGAGAACACGCTGTTGGGCAGAGCTGCAACTGACCGCTGGAGTTCAGCTCTCGCCGGACGGCAGAAGGCGAAGAACGAAGCCGCTTGCGAGCGGCGCAGTGCAGCGAAGAGCTCTCCGAATTCGCCGCTGGCTCCACGGTCCTTCTCAGCTGCGAGTAGCAGCGCTCGCAGTACACAGAGCTTCGCAAGGCCCGAAGACCCGGAGGGAAGTATCGCACACGAAAATGTGCCAGGACAGAGACGTGTTCTACGTTGTCCCTTCTCGTCATGCAGTTTGTGCCTCTGCTGCTTCTGCTGTTAGGAATCGCTCCTTGAAAGAGCGAGCGAGAGCGTCCTTCCGGGTGCATTGCACTGAGTCGAGTGCTCGCTCGGGACTTTGCTCTCGGGGCCAAGGCAAGAGGGCGTGCTTGCCCGCAGAACTGAGAACACGCTGTTGGGCAGAGCTGCAACTGACCGCTGGAGTTCAGCTCTCGCCGGACGGCAGAAGGCGAAGAACGAAGCCGCTTGCGAGCGGCGCAGTGCAGCGAAGAGCTCTCCGAATTCGCCGCTGGCTCCACGGTCCTTCTCAGCTGCGAGTAGCAGCGCTCGCAGTACACAGAGCTTCGCAAGGCCCGAAGACCCGGAGGGAAGTATCGCACACGAAAATGTGCCAGGACAGAGACGTGTTCTACGTTGTCCCTTCTCGTCATGCAGTTTGTGCCTCTGCTGCTTCTGCTGTTAGGAATCGCTCCTTGAAAGGCGAGCGAGAGCGTCCTTCCGGGTGCATTGCACTGAGTCGAGTGCTCGCTCGGGACTTTGCTCTCGGGGCCAAGGCAAGAGGGCGTGCTTGCCCGCAGAACTGAGAACACGCTGTTGGGCAGAGCTGCAACTGACCGCTGGAGTTCAGCTCTCGCCGGACGGCAGAAGGCGAAGAACGAAGCCGCTTGCGAGCGGCGCAGTGCAGCGAAGAGCTCTCCGAATTCGCCGCTGGCTCCACGGTCCTTCTCAGCTGCGAGTAGCAGCGCTCGCAGTACACAGAGCTTCGCAAGGCCCGAAGACCCGGAGGGAAGTATCGCACACGAAAATGTGCCAGGACAGAGACGTGTTCTACGTTGTCCCTTCTCGTCATGCAGTTTGTGCCTCTGCTGCTTCTGCTGTTAGGAATCGCTCCTTGAAAGGCGAGCGAGAGCGTCCTTCCGGGTGCATTGCACTGAGTCGAGTGCTCGCTCGGGACTTTGCACTCGGGGCCAAGGCAAGAGGGCGTGCTTGCCCGCAGAACTGAGAACACGCTGTTGGGCAGAGCTGCAACTGACCGCTGGAGTTCAGCTCTCGCCGGACGGCAGAAGGCGAAGAACGAAGCCGCTTGCGAGCGGCGCAGTGCAGCGAAGAGCTCTCCGAATTCGCCGCTGGCTCCACGGTCCTTCTCAGCTGCGAGTAGCAGCGCTCGCAGTACACAGAGCTTCGCAAGGCCCGAAGACCCGGAGGGAAGTATCGCACACGAAAATGTGCCAGGACAGAGACGTGTTCTACGTTGTCCCTTCTCGTCATGCAGTTTGTGCCTCTGCTGCTTCTGCTGTTAGGAATCGCTCCTTGAAAGGCGAGCGAGAGCGTCCTTCCGGGTGCATTGCACTGAGTCGAGTGCTCGCTCGGGACTTTGCACTCGGGGCCAAGGCAAGAGGGCGTGCTTGCCCGCAGAACTGAGAACACGCTGTTGGGCAGAGCTGCAACTGACCGCTGGAGTTCAGCTCTCGCCGGACGGCAGAAGGCGAAGAACGAAGCCGCTTGCGAGCGGCGCAGTGCAGCGAAGAGCTCTCCGAATTCGCCGCTAGCTCCACGGTCCTTCTCAGCTGCGAGTAGCAGCGCTCGCAGTACACAGAGCTTCGCAAGGCCCGAAGACCCGGAGGGAAGTATCGCACACGAAAATGTGCCAGGACAGAGACGTGTTCTACGTTGTCCCTTCTCGTCATGCAGTTTGTGCCTCTGCTGCTTCTGCTGTTAGGAATCGCTCCTTGAAAGGCGAGCGAGAGCGTCCTTCCGGGTGCATTGCACTGAGTCGAGTGCTCGCTCGGGACTTTGCTCTCGGGGCCAAGGCAAGAGGGCGTGCTTGCCCGCAGAACTGAGAACACGCTGTTGGGCAGAGCTGCACCTGACCGCTGGAGTTCAGCTCTCGCCGGACGGCAGAAGGCGAAGAACGAAGCCGCTTGCGAGCGGCGCAGTGCAGCGAAGAGCTCTCCGAATTCGCCGCTGGCTCCACGGTCCTTCTCAGCTGCGAGTAGCAGCGCTCGCAGTACACAGAGCTTCGCAAGGCCCGAAGACCCGGAGGGAAGTATCGCACACGAAAATGTGCCAGGACAGAGACGTGTTCTACGTTGTCCCTTCTCGTCATGCAGTTTGTGCCTCTGCTGCTTCTGCTGTTAGGAATCGCTCCTTGAAAGACGAGCGAGAGCGTCCTTCCGGGTGCATTGCACTGAGTCGAGTGCTCGCTCGGGACTTTGCTCTCGGGGCCAAGGCAAGAGGGCGTGCTTGCCCGCAGAACTGAGAACACGCTGTTGGGCAGAGCTGCACCTGACCGCTGGAGTTCAGCTCTCGCCGGACGGCAGAAGGCGAAGAACGAAGCCGCTTGCGAGCGGCGCAGTGCAGCGAAGAGCTCTCCGAATTCGCCGCTAGCTCCACGGTCCTTCTCAGCTGCGAGTAGCAGCGCTCGCAGTACACAGAGCTTCGCAAGGCCCGAAGACCCGGAGGGAAGTATCGCACACGAAAATGTGCCAGGACAGAGACGTGTTCTACGTTGTCCCTTCTCGTCATGCAGTTTGTGCCTCTGCTGCTTCTGCTGTAGGTAATCGCTCCTTGAAAGACGAGCGAGAGCGTCCTTCCGGGTGCATTGCACTGAGTCGAGTGCTCGCTCGGGACTTTGCTCTCGGGGCCAAGGCAAGAGGGCGTGCTTGCCCGCAGAACTGAGAACACGCTGTTGGGCAGAGCTGCACCTGACCGCTGGAGTTCAGCTCTCGCCGGACGGCAGAAGGCGAAGAACGAAGCCGCTTGCGAGCGGCGCAGTGCAGCGAAGAGCTCTCCGAATTCGCCGCTAGCTCCACGGTCCTTCTCAGCTGCGAGTAGCAGCGCTCGCAGTACACAGAGCTTCGCAAGGCCCGAAGACCCGGAGGGAAGTATCGCACACGAAAATGTGCCAGGACAGAGACGTGTTCTACGTTGTCCCTTCTCGTCATGCAGTTTGTGCCTCTGCTGCTTCTGCTGTAGGTAATCGCTCCTTGAAAGACGAGCGAGAGCGTCCTTCCGGGTGCATTGCACTGAGTCGAGTGCTCGCTCGGGACTTTGCTCTCGGGGCCAAGGCAAGAGGGCGTGCTTGCCCGCAGAACTGAGAACACGCTGTTGGGCAGAGCTGCACCTGACCGCTGGAGTTCAGCTCTCGCCGGACGGCAGAAGGCGAAGAACGAAGCCGCTTGCGAGCGGCGCAGTGCAGCGAAGAGCTCTCCGAATTCGCCGCTAGCTCCACGGTCCTTCTCAGCTGCGAGTAGCAGCGCTCGCAGTACACAGAGCTTCGCAAGGCCCGAAGACCCGGAGGGAAGTATCGCACACGAAAATGTGCCAGGACAGAGACGTGTTCTACGTTGTCCCTTCTCGTCATGCAGTTTGTGCCTCTGCTGCTTCTGCTGTTGGGAATCGCTCCTTGAAAGACGAGCGAGAGCGTCCTTCCGGGTGCATTGCACTGAGTCGAGTGCTCGCTCGGGACTTTGCTCTCGGGGCCAAGGCAAGAGGGCGTGCTTGCCCGCAGAACTGAGAACACGCTGTTGGGCAGAGCTGCACCTGACCGCTGGAGTTCAGCTCTCGCCGGACGGCAGAAGGCGAAGAACGAAGCCGCTTGCGAGCGGCGCAGTGCAGCGAAGAGCTCTCCGAATTCGCCGCTAGCTCCACGGTCCTTCTCAGCTGCGAGTAGCAGCGCTCGCAGTACACAGAGCTTCGCAAGGCCCGAAGACCCGGAGGGAAGTATCGCACACGAAAATGTGCCAGGACAGAGACGTGTTCTACGTTGTCCCTTCTCGTCATGCAGTTTGTGCCTCTGCTGCTTCTGCTGTAGGTAATCGCTCCTTGAAAGACGAGCGAGAGCGTCCTTCCGGGTGCATTGCACTGAGTCGAGTGCTCGCTCGGGACTTTGCTCTCGGGGCCAAGGCAAGAGGGCGTGCTTGCCCGCAGAACTGAGAACACGCTGTTGGGCAGAGCTGCACCTGACCGCTGGAGTTCAGCTCTCGCCGGACGGCAGAAGGCGAAGAACGAAGCCGCTTGCGAGCGGCGCAGTGCAGCGAAGAGCTCTCCGAATTCGCCGCTAGCTCCACGGTCCTTCTCAGCTGCGAGTAGCAGCGCTCGCAGTACACAGAGCTTCGCAAGGCCCGAAGACCCGGAGGGAAGTTATCGCACACGAAAATGTGCCAGGACAGAGACGTGTTCTACGTTGTCCCTTCTCGTCATGCAGTTTGTGCCTCTGCTGCTTCTGCTGTTAGGAATCGCTCCTTGAAAGGCGAGCGAGAGCGTCCTTCCGGGTGCATTGCACTGAGTCGAGTGCTCGCTCGGGACTTTGCTCTCGGGGCCAAGGCAAGAGGGCGTGCTTGCCCGCAGAACTGAGAACACGCTGTTGGGCAGAGCTGCACCTGACCGCTGGAGTTCAGCTCTCGCCGGACGGCAGAAGGCGAAGAACGAAGCCGCTTGCGAGCGGCGCAGTGCAGCGAAGAGCTCTCCGAATTCGCCGCTAGCTCCACGGTCCTTCTCAGCTGCGAGTAGCAGCGCTCGCAGTACACAGAGCTTCGCAAGGCCCGAAGACCCGGAGGGAAGTATCGCACACGAAAATGTGCCAGGACAGAGACGTGTTCTACGTTGTCCCTTCTCGTCATGCAGTTTGTGCCTCTGCTGCTTCTGCTGTTAGGAATCGCTCCTTGAAAGACGAGCGAGAGCGTCCTTCCGGGTGCATTGCACTGAGTCGAGTGCTCGCTCGGGACTTTGCTCTCGGGGCCAAGGCAAGAGGGCGTGCTTGCCCGCAGAACTGAGAACACGCTGTTGGGCAGAGCTGCACCTGACCGCTGGAGTTCAGCTCTCGCCGGACGGCAGAAGGCGAAGAACGAAGCCGCTTGCGAGCGGCGCAGTGCAGCGAAGAGCTCTCCGAATTCGCCGCTAGCTCCACGGTCCTTCTCAGCTGCGAGTAGCAGCGCTCGCAGTACACAGAGCTTCGCAAGGCCCGAAGACCCGGAGGGAAGTATCGCACACGAAAATGTGCCAGGACAGAGACGTGTTCTACGTTGTCCCTTCTCGTCATGCAGTTTGTGCCTCTGCTGCTTCTGCTGTTAGGAATCGCTCCTTGAAAGACGAGCGAGAGCGTCCTTCCGGGTGCATTGCACTGAGTCGAGTGCTCGCTCGGGACTTTGCTCTCGGGGCCAAGGCAAGAGGGCGTGCTTGCCCGCAGAACTGAGAACACGCTGTTGGGCAGAGCTGCACCTGACCGCTGGAGTTCAGCTCTCGCCGGACGGCAGAAGGCGAAGAACGAAGCCGCTTGCGAGCGGCGCAGTGCAGCGAAGAGCTCTCCGAATTCGCCGCTAGCTCCACGGTCCTTCTCAGCTGCGAGTAGCAGCGCTCGCAGTACACAGAGCTTCGCAAGGCCCGAAGACCCGGAGGGAAGTATCGCACACGAAAATGTGCCAGGACAGAGACGTGTTCTACGTTGTCCCTTCTCGTCATGCAGTTTGTGCCTCTGCTGCTTCTGCTGTTAGGAATCGCTCCTTGAAAGACGAGCGAGAGCGTCCTTCCGGGTGCATTGCACTGAGTCGAGTGCTCGCTCGGGACTTTGCTCTCGGGGCCAAGGCAAGAGGGCGTGCTTGCCCGCAGAACTGAGAACACGCTGTTGGGCAGAGCTGCAACTGACCGCTGGAGTTCAGCTCTCGCCGGACGGCAGAAGGCGAAGAACGAAGCCGCTTGCGAGCGGCGCAGTGCAGCGAAGAGCTCTCCGAATTCGCCGCTAGCTCCACGGTCCTTCTCAGCTGCGAGTAGCAGCGCTCGCAGTACACAGAGCTTCGCAAGGCCCGAAGACCCGGAGGGAAGTATCGCACACGAAAATGTGCCAGGACAGAGACGTGTTCTACGTTGTCCCTTCTCGTCATGCAGTTTGTGCCTCTGCTGCTTCTGCTGTTAGGAATCGCTCCTTGAAAGACGAGCGAGAGCGTCCTTCCGGGTGCATTGCACTGAGTCGAGTGCTCGCTCGGGACTTTGCTCTCGGGGCCAAGGCAAGAGGGCGTGCTTGCCCGCAGAACTGAGAACACGCTGTTGGGCAGAGCTGCAACTGACCGCTGGAGTTCAGCTCTCGCCGGACGGCAGAAGGCGAAGAACGAAGCCGCTTGCGAGCGGCGCAGTGCAGCGAAGAGCTCTCCGAATTCGCCGCTAGCTCCACGGTCCTTCTCAGCTGCGAGTAGCAGCGCTCGCAGTACACAGAGCTTCGCAAGGCCCGAAGACCCGGAGGGAAGTATCGCACACGAAAATGTGCCAGGACAGAGACGTGTTCTACGTTGTCCCTTCTCGTCATGCAGTTTGTGCCTCTGCTGCTTCTGCTGTTAGGAATCGCTCCTTGAAAGACGAGCGAGAGCGTCCTTCCGGGTGCATTGCACTGAGTCGAGTGCTCGCTCGGGACTTTGCTCTCGGGGCCAAGGCAAGAGGGCGTGCTTGCCCGCAGAACTGAGAACACGCTGTTGGGCAGAGCTGCAACTGACCGCTGGAGTTCAGCTCTCGCCGGACGGCAGAAGGCGAAGAACGAAGCCGCTTGCGAGCGGCGCAGTGCAGCGAAGAGCTCTCCGAATTCGCCGCTAGCTCCACGGTCCTTCTCAGCTGCGAGTAGCAGCGCTCGCAGTACACAGAGCTTCGCAAGGCCCGAAGACCCGGAGGGAAGTATCGCACACGAAAATGTGCCAGGACAGAGACGTGTTCTACGTTGTCCCTTCTCGTCATGCAGTTTGTGCCTCTGCTGCTTCTGCTGTTAGGAATCGCTCCTTGAAAGACGAGCGAGAGCGTCCTTCCGGGTGCATTGCACTGAGTCGAGTGCTCGCTCGGGACTTTGCACTCGGGGCCAAGGCAAGAGGGCGTGCTTGCCCGCAGAACTGAGAACACGCTGTTGGGCAGAGCTGCAACTGACCGCTGGAGTTCAGCTCTCGCCGGACGGCAGAAGGCGAAGAACGAAGCCGCTTGCGAGCGGCGCAGTGCAGCGAAGAGCTCTCCGAATTCGCCGCTAGCTCCACGGTCCTTCTCAGCTGCGAGTAGCAGCGCTCGCAGTACACAGAGCTTCGCAAGGCCCGAAGACCCGGAGGGAAGTATCGCACACGAAAATGTGCCAGGACAGAGACGTGTTCTACGTTGTCCCTTCTCGTCATGCAGTTTGTGCCTCTGCTGCTTCTGCTGTTAGGAATCGCTCCTTGAAAGACGAGCGAGAGCGTCCTTCCGGGTGCATTGCACTGAGTCGAGTGCTCGCTCGGGACTTTGCACTCGGGGCCAAGGCAAGAGGGCGTGCTTGCCCGCAGAACTGAGAACACGCTGTTGGGCAGAGCTGCAACTGACCGCTGGAGTTCAGCTCTCGCCGGACGGCAGAAGGCGAAGAACGAAGCCGCTTGCGAGCGGCGCAGTGCAGCGAAGAGCTCTCCGAATTCGCCGCTGGCTCCACGGTCCTTCTCAGCTGCGAGTAGCAGCGCTCGCAGTACACAGAGCTTCGCAAGGCCCGAAGACCCGGAGGGAAGTATCGCACACGAAAATGTGCCAGGACAGAGACGTGTTCTACGTTGTCCCTTCTCGTCATGCAGTTTGTGCCTCTGCTGCTTCTGCTGTTAGGAATCGCTCCTTGAAAGACGAGCGAGAGCGTCCTTCCGGGTGCATTGCACTGAGTCGAGTGCTCGCTCGGGACTTTGCTCTCGGGGCCAAGGCAAGAGGGCGTGCTTGCCCGCAGAACTGAGAACACGCTGTTGGGCAGAGCTGCAACTGACCGCTGGAGTTCAGCTCTCGCCGGACGGCAGAAGGCGAAGAACGAAGCCGCTTGCGAGCGGCGCAGTGCAGCGAAGAGCTCTCCGAATTCGCCGCTGGCTCCACGGTCCTTCTCAGCTGCGAGTCGCAGCGCTCGCAGTACACAGAGCTTCGCAAGGCCCGAAGACCCGGAGGGAAGTATCGCACACGAAAATGTGCCAGGACAGAGACGTGTTCTACGTTGTCCCTTCTCGTCATGCAGTTTGTGCCTCTGCTGCTTCTGCTGTTAGGAATCGCTCCTTGAAAGACGAGCGAGAGCGTCCTTCCGGGTGCATTGCACTGAGTCGAGTGCTCGCTCGGGACTTTGCTCTCGGGGCCAAGGCAAGAGGGCGTGCTTGCCCGCAGAACTGAGAACACGCTGATGGGCAGAGCTGCACCTGACCGCTGGAGTTCAGCTCTCGCCGGACGGCAGAAGGCGAAGAACGAAGCCGCTTGCGAGCGGCGCAGTGCAGCGAAGAGCTCTCCGAATTCGCCGCTAGCTCCACGGTCCTTCTCAGCTGCGAGTCGCAGCGCTCGCAGTACACAGAGCTTCGCAAGGCCCGAAGACCCGGAGGGAAGTATCGCACACGAAAATGTGCCAGGACAGAGACGTGTTCTACGTTGTCCCTTGTCGTCATGCAGTTTGTGCCTCTGCTGCTTCTGCTGTAGGTAATCGCTCCTTGAAAGACGAGCGAGAGCGTCCTTCCGGGTGCATTGCACTGAGTCGAGTGCTCGCTCGGGACTTTGCTCTCGGGGCCAAGGCAAGAGGGCGTGCTTGCCCGCAGAACTGAGAACACGCTGTTGGGCAGAGCTGCACCTGACCGCTGGAGTTCAGCTCTCGCCGGACGGCAGAAGGCGAAGAACGAAGCCGCTTGCGAGCGGCGCAGTGCAGCGAAGAGCTCTCCGAATTCGCCGCTAGCTCCACGGTCCTTCTCAGCTGCGAGTAGCAGCGCTCGCAGTACACAGAGCTTCGCAAGGCCCGAAGACACGGAGGGAAGTATCGCACACGAAAATGTGCCAGGACAGAGACGTGTTCTACGTTGTCCCTTGTCGTCATGCAGTTTGTGCCTCTGCTGCTTCTGCTGTTAGGAATCGCTCCTTGAAAGGCGAGCGAGAGCGTCCTTCCGGGTGCATTGCACTGAGTCGAGTGCTCGCTCGGGACTTTGCTCTCGGGGCCAAGGCAAGAGGGCGTGCTTGCCCGCAGAACTGAGAACACGCTGTTGGGCAGAGCTGCACCTGACCGCTGGAGTTCAGCTCTCGCCGGACGGCAGAAGGCGAAGAACGAAGCCGCTTGCGAGCGGCGCAGTGCAGCGAAGAGCTCTCCGAATTCGCCGCTGGCTCCACGGTCCTTCTCAGCTGCGAGTAGCAGCGCTCGCAGTACACAGAGCTTCGCAAGGCCCGAAGACCCGGAGGGAAGTATCGCACACGAAAATGTGCCAGGACAGAGACGTGTTCTACGTTGTCCCTTCTCGTCATGCAGTTTGTGCCTCTGCTGCTTCTGCTGTTAGGAATCGCTCCTTGAAAGACGAGCGAGAGCGTCCTTCCGGGTGCATTGCACTGAGTCGAGTGCTCGCTCGGGACTTTGCTCTCGGGGCCAAGGCAAGAGGGCGTGCTTGCCCGCAGAACTGAGAACACGCTGTTGGGCAGAGCTGCAACTGACCGCTGGAGTTCAGCTCTCGCCGGACGGCAGAAGGCGAAGAACGAAGCCGCTTGCGAGCGGCGCAGTGCAGCGAAGAGCTCTCCGAATTCGCCGCTAGCTCCACGGTCCTTCTCAGCTGCGAGTAGCAGCGCTCGCAGTACACAGAGCTTCGCAAGGCCCGAAGACCCGGAGGGAAGTATCGCACACGAAAATGTGCCAGGACAGAGACGTGTTCTACGTTGTCCCTTCTCGTCATGCAGTTTGTGCCTCTGCTGCTTCTGCTGTTAGGAATCGCTCCTTGAAAGACGAGCGAGAGCGTCCTTCCGGGTGCATTGCACTGAGTCGAGTGCTCGCTCGGGACTTTGCACTCGGGGCCAAGGCAAGAGGGCGTGCTTGCCCGCAGAACTGAGAACACGCTGTTGGGCAGAGCTGCAACTGACCGCTGGAGTTCAGCTCTCGCCGGACGGCAGAAGGCGAAGAACGAAGCCGCTTGCGAGCGGCGCAGTGCAGCGAAGAGCTCTCCGAATTCGCCGCTAGCTCCACGGTCCTTCTCAGCTGCGAGTAGCAGCGCTCGCAGTACACAGAGCTTCGCAAGGCCCGAAGACCCGGAGGGAAGTATCGCACACGAAAATGTGCCAGGACAGAGACGTGTTCTACGTTGTCCCTTCTCGTCATGCAGTTTGTGCCTCTGCTGCTTCTGCTGTTAGGAATCGCTCCTTGAAAGACGAGCGAGAGCGTCCTTCCGGGTGCATTGCACTGAGTCGAGTGCTCGCTCGGGACTTTGCACTCGGGGCCAAGGCAAGAGGGCGTGCTTGCCCGCAGAACTGAGAACACGCTGTTGGGCAGAGCTGCAACTGACCGCTGGAGTTCAGCTCTCGCCGGACGGCAGAAGGCGAAGAACGAAGCCGCTTGCGAGCGGCGCAGTGCAGCGAAGAGCTCTCCGAATTCGCCGCTAGCTCCACGGTCCTTCTCAGCTGCGAGTAGCAGCGCTCGCAGTACACAGAGCTTCGCAAGGCCCGAAGACCCGGAGGGAAGTATCGCACACGAAAATGTGCCAGGACAGAGACGTGTTCTACGTTGTCCCTTCTCGTCATGCAGTTTGTGCCTCTGCTGCTTCTGCTGTTAGGAATCGCTCCTTGAAAGACGAGCGAGAGCGTCCTTCCGGGTGCATTGCACTGAGTCGAGTGCTCGCTCGGGACTTTGCACTCGGGGCCAAGGCAAGAGGGCGTGCTTGCCCGCAGAACTGAGAACACGCTGTTGGGCAGAGCTGCAACTGACCGCTGGAGTTCAGCTCTCGCCGGACGGCAGAAGGCGAAGAACGAAGCCGCTTGCGAGCGGCGCAGTGCAGCGAAGAGCTCTCCGAATTCGCCGCTAGCTCCACGGTCCTTCTCAGCTGCGAGTAGCAGCGCTCGCAGTACACAGAGCTTCGCAAGGCCCGAAGACCCGGAGGGAAGTATCGCACACGAAAATGTGCCAGGACAGAGACGTGTTCTACGTTGTCCCTTCTCGTCATGCAGTTTGTGCCTCTGCTGCTTCTGCTGTTAGGAATCGCTCCTTGAAAGACGAGCGAGAGCGTCCTTCCGGGTGCATTGCACTGAGTCGAGTGCTCGCTCGGGACTTTGCTCTCGGGGCCAAGGCAAGAGGGCGTGCTTGCCCGCAGAACTGAGAACACGCTGTTGGGCAGAGCTGCAACTGACCGCTGGAGTTCAGCTCTCGCCGGACGGCAGAAGGCGAAGAACGTAGCCGCTTGCGAGCGGCGCAGTGCAGCGAAGAGCTCTCCGAATTCGCCGCTAGCTCCACGGTCCTTCTCAGCTGCGAGTAGCAGCGCTCGCAGTACACAGAGCTTCGCAAGGCCCGAAGACCCGGAGGGAAGTATCGCACACGAAAATGTGCCAGGACAGAGACGTGTTCTACGTTGTCCCTTCTCGTCATGCAGTTTGTGCCTCTGCTGCTTCTGCTGTAGGTAATCGCTCCTTGAAAGACGAGCGAGAGCGTCCTTCCGGGTGCATTGCACTGAGTCGAGTGCTCGCTCGGGACTTTGCACTCGGGGCCAAGGCAAGAGGGCGTGCTTGCCCGCAGAACTGAGAACACGCTGTTGGGCAGAGCTGCAACTGACCGCTGGAGTTCAGCTCTCGCCGGACGGCAGAAGGCGAAGAACGAAGCCGCTTGCGAGCGGCGCAGTGCAGCGAAGAGCTCTTCGAATTCGCCGCTAGCTCCACGGTCCTTCTCAGCTGCGAGTAGCAGCGCTCGCAGTACACAGAGCTTCGCAAGGCCCGAAGACCCGGAGGGAAGTATCGCACACGAAAATGTGCCAGGACAGAGACGTGTTCTACGTTGTCCCTTCTCGTCATGCAGTTTGTGCCTCTGCTGCTTCTGCTGTTAGGAATCGCTCCTTGAAAGACGAGCGAGAGCGTCCTTCCGGGTGCATTGCACTGAGTCGAGTGCTCGCTCGGGACTTTGCACTCGGGGCCAAGGCAAGAGGGCGTGCTTGCCCGCAGAACTGAGAACACGCTGTTGGGCAGAGCTGCAACTGACCGCTGGAGTTCAGCTCTCGCCGGACGGCAGAAGGCGAAGAACGAAGCCGCTTGCGAGCGGCGCAGTGCAGCGAAGAGCTCTCCGAATTCGCCGCTAGCTCCACGGTCCTTCTCAGCTGCGAGTAGCAGCGCTCGCAGTACACAGAGCTTCGCAAGGCCCGAAGACCCGGAGGGAAGTATCGCACACGAAAATGTGCCAGGACAGAGACGTGTTCTACGTTGTCCCTTCTCGTCATGCAGTTTGTGCCTCTGCTGCTTCTGCTGTTAGGAATCGCTCCTTGAAAGACGAGCGAGAGCGTCCTTCCGGGTGCATTGCACTGAGTCGAGTGCTCGCTCGGGACTTTGCACTCGGGGCCAAGGCAAGAGGGCGTGCTTGCCCGCAGAACTGAGAACACGCTGTTGGGCAGAGCTGCAACTGACCGCTGGAGTTCAGCTCTCGCCGGACGGCAGAAGGCGAAGAACGAAGCCGCTTGCGAGCGGCGCAGTGCAGCGAAGAGCTCTCCGAATTCGCCGCTAGCTCCACGGTCCTTCTCAGCTGCGAGTAGCAGCGCTCGCAGTACACAGAGCTTCGCAAGGCCCGAAGACCCGGAGGGAAGTATCGCACACGAAAATGTGCCAGGACAGAGACGTGTTCTACGTTGTCCCTTCTCGTCATGCAGTTTGTGCCTCTGCTGCTTCTGCTGTTAGGAATCGCTCCTTGAAAGACGAGCGAGAGCGTCCTTCCGGGTGCATTGCACTGAGTCGAGTGCTCGCTCGGGACTTTGCACTCGGGGCCAAGGCAAGAGGGCGTGCTTGCCCGCAGAACTGAGAACACGCTGTTGGGCAGAGCTGCAACTGACCGCTGGAGTTCAGCTCTCGCCGGACGGCAGAAGGCGAAGAACGAAGCCGCTTGCGAGCGGCGCAGTGCAGCGAAGAGCTCTCCGAATTCGCCGCTAGCTCCACGGTCCTTCTCAGCTGCGAGTAGCAGCGCTCGCAGTACACAGAGCTTCGCAAGGCCCGAAGACCCGGAGGGAAGTATCGCACACGAAAATGTGCCAGGACAGAGACGTGTTCTACGTTGTCCCTTCTCGTCATGCAGTTTGTGCCTCTGCTGCTTCTGCTGTTAGGAATCGCTCCTTGAAAGACGAGCGAGAGCGTCCTTCCGGGTGCATTGCACTGAGTCGAGTGCTCGCTCGGGACTTTGCTCTCGGGGCCAAGGCAAGAGGGCGTGCTTGCCCGCAGAACTGAGAACACGCTGTTGGGCAGAGCTGCAACTGACCGCTGGAGTTCAGCTCTCGCCGGACGGCAGAAGGCGAAGAACGTAGCCGCTTGCGAGCGGCGCAGTGCAGCGAAGAGCTCTCCGAATTCGCCGCTAGCTCCACGGTCCTTCTCAGCTGCGAGTAGCAGCGCTCGCAGTACACAGAGCTTCGCAAGGCCCGAAGACCCGGAGGGAAGTATCGCACACGAAAATGTGCCAGGACAGAGACGTGTTCTACGTTGTCCCTTCTCGTCATGCAGTTTGTGCCTCTGCTGCTTCTGCTGTAGGTAATCGCTCCTTGAAAGACGAGCGAGAGCGTCCTTCCGGGTGCATTGCACTGAGTCGAGTGCTCGCTCGGGACTTTGCACTCGGGGCCAAGGCAAGAGGGCGTGCTTGCCCGCAGAACTGAGAACACGCTGTTGGGCAGAGCTGCAACTGACCGCTGGAGTTCAGCTCTCGCCGGACGGCAGAAGGCGAAGAACGAAGCCGCTTGCGAGCGGCGCAGTGCAGCGAAGAGCTCTTCGAATTCGCCGCTAGCTCCACGGTCCTTCTCAGCTGCGAGTAGCAGCGCTCGCAGTACACAGAGCTTCGCAAGGCCCGAAGACCCGGAGGGAAGTATCGCACACGAAAATGTGCCAGGACAGAGACGTGTTCTACGTTGTCCCTTCTCGTCATGCAGTTTGTGCCTCTGCTGCTTCTGCTGTTAGGAATCGCTCCTTGAAAGACGAGCGAGAGCGTCCTTCCGGGTGCATTGCACTGAGTCGAGTGCTCGCTCGGGACTTTGCTCTCGGGGCCAAGGCAAGAGGGCGTGCTTGCCCGCAGAACTGAGAACACGCTGTTGGGCAGAGCTGCAACTGACCGCTGGAGTTCAGCTCTCGCCGGACGGCAGAAGGCGAAGAACGAAGCCGCTTGCGAGCGGCGCAGTGCAGCGAAGAGCTCTCCGAATTCGCCGCTAGCTCCACGGTCCTTCTCAGCTGCGAGTAGCAGCGCTCGCAGTACACAGAGCTTCGCAAGGCCCGAAGACCCGGAGGGAAGTATCGCACACGAAAATGTGCCAGGACAGAGACGTGTTCTACGTTGTCCCTTCTCGTCATGCAGTTTGTGCCTCTGCTGCTTCTGCTGTTAGGAATCGCTCCTTGAAAGACGAGCGAGAGCGTCCTTCCGGGTGCATTGCACTGAGTCGAGTGCTCGCTCGGGACTTTGCTCTCGGGGCCAAGGCAAGAGGGCGTGCTTGCCCGCAGAACTGAGAACACGCTGTTGGGCAGAGCTGCAACTGACCGCTGGAGTTCAGCTCTCGCCGGACGGCAGAAGGCGAAGAACGAAGCCGCTTGCGAGCGGCGCAGTGCAGCGAAGAGCTCTCCGAATTCGCCGCTAGCTCCACGGTCCTTCTCAGCTGCGAGTAGCAGCGCTCGCAGTACACAGAGCTTCGCAAGGCCCGAAGACCCGGAGGGAAGTATCGCACACGAAAATGTGCCAGGACAGAGACGTGTTCTACGTTGTCCCTTCTCGTCATGCAGTTTGTGCCTCTGCTGCTTCTGCTGTTAGGAATCGCTCCTTGAAAGACGAGCGAGAGCGTCCTTCCGGGTGCATTGCACTGAGTCGAGTGCTCGCTCGGGACTTTGCTCTCGGGGCCAAGGCAAGAGGGCGTGCTTGCCCGCAGAACTGAGAACACGCTGTTGGGCAGAGCTGCAACTGACCGCTGGAGTTCAGCTCTCGCCGGACGGCAGAAGGCGAAGAACGAAGCCGCTTGCGAGCGGCGCAGTGCAGCGAAGAGCTCTCCGAATTCGCCGCTGGCTCCACGGTCCTTCTCAGCTGCGAGTAGCAGCGCTCGCAGTACACAGAGCTTCGCAAGGCCCGAAGACCCGGAGGGAAGTATCGCACACGAAAATGTGCCAGGACAGAGACGTGTTCTACGTTGTCCCTTCTCGTCATGCAGTTTGTGCCTCTGCTGCTTCTGCTGTTAGGAATCGCTCCTTGAAAGACGAGCGAGAGCGTCCTTCCGGGTGCATTGCACTGAGTCGAGTGCTCGCTCGGGACTTTGCACTCGGGGCCAAGGCAAGAGGGCGTGCTTGCCCGCAGAACTGAGAACACGCTGATGGGCAGAGCTGCAACTGACCGCTGGAGTTCAGCTCTCGCCGGACGGCAGAAGGCGAAGAACGAAGCCGCTTGCGAGCGGCGCAGTGCAGCGAAGAGCTCTCCGAATTCGCCGCTGGCTCCACGGTCCTTCTCAGCTGCGAGTAGCAGCGCTCGCAGTACACAGAGCTTCGCAAGGCCCGAAGACCCGGAGGGAAGTATCGCACACGAAAATGTGCCAGGACAGAGACGTGTTCTACGTTGTCCCTTCTCGTCATGCAGTTTGTGCCTCTGCTGCTTCTGCTGTTAGGAATCGCTCCTTGAAAGACGAGCGAGAGCGTCCTTCCGGGTGCATTGCACTGAGTCGAGTGCTCGCTCGGGACTTTGCTCTCGGGGCCAAGGCAAGAGGGCGTGCTTGCCCGCAGAACTGAGAACACGCTGTTGGGCAGAGCTGCAACTGACCGCTGGAGTTCAGCTCTCGCCGGACGGCAGAAGGCGAAGAACGAAGCCGCTTGCGAGCGGCGCAGTGCAGCGAAGAGCTCTCCGAATTCGCCGCTGGCTCCACGGTCCTTCTCAGCTGCGAGTAGCAGCGCTCGCAGTACACAGAGCTTCGCAAGGCCCGAAGACCCGGAGGGAAGTATCGCACACGAAAATGTGCCAGGACAGAGACGTGTTCTACGTTGTCCCTTCTCGTCATGCAGTTTGTGCCTCTGCTGCTTCTGCTGTTAGGAATCGCTCCTTGAAAGACGAGCGAGAGCGTCCTTCCGGGTGCATTGCACTGAGTCGAGTGCTCGCTCGGGACTTTGCTCTCGGGGCCAAGGCAAGAGGGCGTGCTTGCCCGCAGAACTGAGAACACGCTGTTGGGCAGAGCTGCAACTGACCGCTGGAGTTCAGCTCTCGCCGGACGGCAGAAGGCGAAGAACGAAGCCGCTTGCGAGCGGCGCAGTGCAGCGAAGAGCTCTCCGAATTCGCCGCTGGCTCCACGGTCCTTCTCAGCTGCGAGTAGCAGCGCTCGCAGTACACAGAGCTTCGCAAGGCCCGAAGACCCGGAGGGAAGTATCGCACACGAAAATGTGCCAGGACAGAGACGTGTTCTACGTTGTCCCTTCTCGTCATGCAGTTTGTGCCTCTGCTGCTTCTGCTGTTAGGAATCGCTCCTTGAAAGACGAGCGAGAGCGTCCTTCCGGGTGCATTGCACTGAGTCGAGTGCTCGCTCGGGACTTTGCTCTCGGGGCCAAGGCAAGAGGGCGTGCTTGCCCGCAGAACTGAGAACACGCTGTTGGGCAGAGCTGCAACTGACCGCTGGAGTTCAGCTCTCGCCGGACGGCAGAAGGCGAAGAACGAAGCCGCTTGCGAGCGGCGCAGTGCAGCGAAGAGCTCTCCGAATTCGCCGCTGGCTCCACGGTCCTTCTCAGCTGCGAGTAGCAGCGCTCGCAGTACACAGAGCTTCGCAAGGCCCGAAGACCCGGAGGGAAGTATCGCACACGAAAATGTGCCAGGACAGAGACGTGTTCTACGTTGTCCCTTCTCGTCATGCAGTTTGTGCCTCTGCTGCTTCTGCTGTTAGGAATCGCTCCTTGAAAGACGAGCGAGAGCGTCCTTCCGGGTGCATTGCACTGAGTCGAGTGCTCGCTCGGGACTTTGCACTCGGGGCCAAGGCAAGAGGGCGTGCTTGCCCGCAGAACTGAGAACACGCTGTTGGGCAGAGCTGCAACTGACCGCTGGAGTTCAGCTCTCGCCGGACGGCAGAAGGCGAAGAACGAAGCCGCTTGCGAGCGGCGCAGTGCAGCGAAGAGCTCTCCGAATTCGCCGCTGGCTCCACGGTCCTTCTCAGCTGCGAGTAGCAGCGCTCGCAGTACACAGAGCTTCGCAAGGCCCGAAGACCCGGAGGGAAGTATCGCACACGAAAATGTGCCAGGACAGAGACGTGTTCTACGTTGTCCCTTCTCGTCATGCAGTTTGTGCCTCTGCTGCTTCTGCTGTTAGGAATCGCTCCTTGAAAGGCGAGCGAGAGCGTCCTTCCGGGTGCATTGCACTGAGTCGAGTGCTCGCTCGGGACTTTGCTCTCGGGGCCAAGGCAAGAGGGCGTGCTTGCCCGCAGAACTGAGAACACGCTGTTGGGCAGAGCTGCAACTGACCGCTGGAGTTCAGCTCTCGCCGGACGGCAGAAGGCGAAGAACGAAGCCGCTTGCGAGCGGCGCAGTGCAGCGAAGAGCTCTCCGAATTCGCCGCTGGCTCCACGGTCCTTCTCAGCTGCGAGTAGCAGCGCTCGCAGTACACAGAGCTTCGCAAGGCCCGAAGACCCGGAGGGAAGTATCGCACACGAAAATGTGCCAGGACAGAGACGTGTTCTACGTTGTCCCTTCTCGTCATGCAGTTTGTGCCTCTGCTGCTTCTGCTGTTAGGAATCGCTCCTTGAAAGGCGAGCGAGAGCGTCCTTCCGGGTGCATTGCACTGAGTCGAGTGCTCGCTCGGGACTTTGCTCTCGGGGCCAAGGCAAGAGGGCGTGCTTGCCCGCAGAACTGAGAACACGCTGTTGGGCAGAGCTGCAACTGACCGCTGGAGTTCAGCTCTCGCCGGACGGCAGAAGGCGAAGAACGAAGCCGCTTGCGAGCGGCGCAGTGCAGCGAAGAGCTCTCCGAATTCGCCGCTAGCTCCACGGTCCTTCTCAGCTGCGAGTAGCAGCGCTCGCAGTACACAGAGCTTCGCAAGGCCCGAAGACCCGGAGGGAAGTATCGCACACGAAAATGTGCCAGGACAGAGACGTGTTCTACGTTGTCCCTTCTCGTCATGCAGTTTGTGCCTCTGCTGCTTCTGCTGTTAGGAATCGCTCCTTGAAAGGCGAGCGAGAGCGTCCTTCCGGGTGCATTGCACTGAGTCGAGTGCTCGCTCGGGACTTTGCTCTCGGGGCCAAGGCAAGAGGGCGTGCTTGCCCGCAGAACTGAGAACACGCTGTTGGGCAGAGCTGCAACTGACCGCTGGAGTTCAGCTCTCGCCGGACGGCAGAAGGCGAAGAACGAAGCCGCTTGCGAGCGGCGCAGTGCAGCGAAGAGCTCTCCGAATTCGCCGCTAGCTCCACGGTCCTTCTCAGCTGCGAGTAGCAGCGCTCGCAGTACACAGAGCTTCGCAAGGCCCGAAGACCCGGAGGGAAGTATCGCACACGAAAATGTGCCAGGACAGAGACGTGTTCTACGTTGTCCCTTCTCGTCATGCAGTTTGTGCCTCTGCTGCTTCTGCTGTTAGGAATCGCTCCTTGAAAGGCGAGCGAGAGCGTCCTTCCGGGTGCATTGCACTGAGTCGAGTGCTCGCTCGGGACTTTGCTCTCGGGGCCAAGGCAAGAGGGCGTGCTTGCCCGCAGAACTGAGAACACGCTGTTGGGCAGAGCTGCAACTGACCGCTGGAGTTCAGCTCTCGCCGGACGGCAGAAGGCGAAGAACGAAGCCGCTTGCGAGCGGCGCAGTGCAGCGAAGAGCTCTCCGAATTCGCCGCTAGCTCCACGGTCCTTCTCAGCTGCGAGTAGCAGCGCTCGCAGTACACAGAGCTTCGCAAGGCCCGAAGACCCGGAGGGAAGTATCGCACACGAAAATGTGCCAGGACAGAGACGTGTTCTACGTTGTCCCTTCTCGTCATGCAGTTTGTGCCTCTGCTGCTTCTGCTGTTAGGAATCGCTCCTTGAAAGGCGAGCGAGAGCGTCCTTCCGGGTGCATTGCACTGAGTCGAGTGCTCGCTCGGGACTTTGCTCTCGGGGCCAAGGCAAGAGGGCGTGCTTGCCCGCAGAACTGAGAACACGCTGTTGGGCAGAGCTGCAACTGACCGCTGGAGTTCAGCTCTCGCCGGACGGCAGAAGGCGAAGAACGAAGCCGCTTGCGAGCGGCGCAGTGCAGCGAAGAGCTCTCCGAATTCGCCGCTAGCTCCACGGTCCTTCTCAGCTGCCGAGTAGCAGCGCTCGCAGTACACAGAGCTTCGCAAGGCCCGAAGACCCGGAGGGAAGTATCGCACACGAAAATGTGCCAGGACAGAGACGTGTTCTACGTTGTCCCTTCTCGTCATGCAGTTTGTGCCTCTGCTGCTTCTGCTGTTAGGAATCGCTCCTTGAAAGACGAGCGAGAGCGTCCTTCCGGGTGCATTGCACTGAGTCGAGTGCTCGCTCGGGACTTTGCTCTCGGGGCCAAGGCAAGAGGGCGTGCTTGCCCGCAGAACTGAGAACACGCTGATGGGCAGAGCTGCAACTGACCGCTGGAGTTCAGCTCTCGCCGGACGGCAGAAGGCGAAGAACGAAGCCGCTTGCGAGCGGCGCAGTGCAGCGAAGAGCTCTCCGAATTCGTCGCTAGCTCCACGGTCCTTCTCAGCTGCGAGTAGCAGCGCTCGCAGTACACAGGGCTTCGCAAGGCCCGAAGACCCGGAGGGAAGTTTCGCACACGAAAATGTGCCAGGACAGAGACGTGTTCTACGTTGTCCCTTCTCGTCATGCAGTTTGTGCCTCTGCTGCTTCTGCTGTTAGGAATCGCTCCTTGAAAGGCGAGCGAGAGCGTCCTTCCGGGTGCATTGCACTGAGTCGAGTGCTCGCTCGGGACTTTGCTCTCGGGGCCAAGGCAAGAGGGCGTGCTTGCCCGCAGAACTGAGAACACGCTGTTGGGCAGAGCTGCAACTGACCGCTGGAGTTCAGCTCTCGCCGGACGGCAGAAGGCGAAGAACGAAGCCGCTTGCGAGCGGCGCAGTGCAGCGAAGAGCTCTCCGAATTCGCCGCTAGCTCCACGGTCCTTCTCAGCTGCGAGTAGCAGCGCTCGCAGTACACAGAGCTTCGCAAGGCCCGAAGACCCGGAGGGAAGTATCGCACACGAAAATGTGCCAGGACAGAGACGTGTTCTACGTTGTCCCTTCTCGTCATGCAGTTTGTGCCTCTGCTGCTTCTGCTGTTAGGAATCGCTCCTTGAAAGGCGAGCGAGAGCGTCCTTCCGGGTGCATTGCACTGAGTCGAGTGCTCGCTCGGGACTTTGCTCTCGGGGCCAAGGCAAGAGGGCGTGCTTGCCCGCAGAACTGAGAACACGCTGTTGGGCAGAGCTGCAACTGACCGCTGGAGTTCAGCTCTCGCCGGACGGCAGAAGGCGAAGAACGAAGCCGCTTGCGAGCGGCGCAGTGCAGCGAAGAGCTCTCCGAATTCGCCGCTAGCTCCACGGTCCTTCTCAGCTGCGAGTAGCAGCGCTCGCAGTACACAGGGCTTCGCAAGGCCCGAAGACCCGGAGGGAAGTATCGCACACGAAAATGTGCCAGGACAGAGACGTGTTCTACGTTGTCCCTTCTCGTCATGCAGTTTGTGCCTCTGCTGCTTCTGCTGTTAGGAATCGCTCCTTGAAAGGCGAGCGAGAGCGTCCTTCCGGGTGCATTGCACTGAGTCGAGTGCTCGCTCGGGACTTTGCTCTCGGGGCCAAGGCAAGAGGGCGTGCTTGCCCGCAGAACTGAGAACACGCTGTTGGGCAGAGCTGCAACTGACCGCTGGAGTTCAGCTCTCGCCGGACGGCAGAAGGCGAAGAACGAAGCCGCTTGCGAGCGGCGCAGTGCAGCGAAGAGCTCTCCGAATTCGCCGCTAGCTCCACGGTCCTTCTCAGCTGCGAGTAGCAGCGCTCGCAGTACACAGAGCTTCGCAAGGCCCGAAGACCCGGAGGGAAGTATCGCACACGAAAATGTGCCAGGACAGAGACGTGTTCTACGTTGTCCCTTCTCGTCATGCAGTTTGTGCCTCTGCTGCTTCTGCTGTTAGGAATCGCTCCTTGAAAGGCGAGCGAGAGCGTCCTTCCGGGTGCATTGCACTGAGTCGAGTGCTCGCTCGGGACTTTGCTCTCGGGGCCAAGGCAAGAGGGCGTGCTTGCCCGCAGAACTGAGAACACGCTGTTGGGCAGAGCTGCAACTGACCGCTGGAGTTCAGCTCTCGCCGGACGGCAGAAGGCGAAGAACGAAGCCGCTTGCGAGCGGCGCAGTGCAGCGAAGAGCTCTCCGAATTCGCCGCTAGCTCCACGGTCCTTCTCAGCTGCGAGTAGCAGCGCTCGCAGTACACAGAGCTTCGCAAGGCCCGAAGACCCGGAGGGAAGTATCGCACACGAAAATGTGCCAGGACAGAGACGTGTTCTACGTTGTCCCTTCTCGTCATGCAGTTTGTGCCTCTGCTGCTTCTGCTGTTAGGAATCGCTCCTTGAAAGGCGAGCGAGAGCGTCCTTCCGGGTGCATTGCACTGAGTCGAGTGCTCGCTCGGGACTTTGCTCTCGGGGCCAAGGCAAGAGGGCGTGCTTGCCCGCAGAACTGAGAACACGCTGTTGGGCAGAGCTGCAACTGACCGCTGGAGTTCAGCTCTCGCCGGACGGCAGAAGGCGAAGAACGAAGCCGCTTGCGAGCGGCGCAGTGCAGCGAAGAGCTCTCCGAATTCGCCGCTAGCTCCACGGTCCTTCTCAGCTGCGAGTAGCAGCGCTCGCAGTACACAGAGCTTCGCAAGGCCCGAAGACCCGGAGGGAAGTATCGCACACGAAAATGTGCCAGGACAGAGACGTGTTCTACGTTGTCCCTTCTCGTCATGCAGTTTGTGCCTCTGCTGCTTCTGCTGTTAGGAATCGCTCCTTGAAAGGCGAGCGAGAGCGTCCTTCCGGGTGCATTGCACTGAGTCGAGTGCTCGCTCGGGACTTTGCTCTCGGGGCCAAGGCAAGAGGGCGTGCTTGCCCGCAGAACTGAGAACACGCTGTTGGGCAGAGCTGCAACTGACCGCTGGAGTTCAGCTCTCGCCGGACGGCAGAAGGCGAAGAACGAAGCCGCTTGCGAGCGGCGCAGTGCAGCGAAGAGCTCTCCGAATTCGCCGCTAGCTCCACGGTCCTTCTCAGCTGCCGAGTAGCAGCGCTCGCAGTACACAGAGCTTCGCAAGGCCCGAAGACCCGGAGGGAAGTATCGCACACGAAAATGTGCCAGGACAGAGACGTGTTCTACGTTGTCCCTTCTCGTCATGCAGTTTGTGCCTCTGCTGCTTCTGCTGTTAGGAATCGCTCCTTGAAAGACGAGCGAGAGCGTCCTTCCGGGTGCATTGCACTGAGTCGAGTGCTCGCTCGGGACTTTGCTCTCGGGGCCAAGGCAAGAGGGCGTGCTTGCCCGCAGAACTGAGAACACGCTGATGGGCAGAGCTGCAACTGACCGCTGGAGTTCAGCTCTCGCCGGACGGCAGAAGGCGAAGAACGAAGCCGCTTGCGAGCGGCGCAGTGCAGCGAAGAGCTCTCCGAATTCGTCGCTAGCTCCACGGTCCTTCTCAGCTGCGAGTAGCAGCGCTCGCAGTACACAGGGCTTCGCAAGGCCCGAAGACCCGGAGGGAAGTTTCGCACACGAAAATGTGCCAGGACAGAGACGTGTTCTACGTTGTCCCTTCTCGTCATGCAGTTTGTGCCTCTGCTGCTTCTGCTGTTAGGAATCGCTCCTTGAAAGGCGAGCGAGAGCGTCCTTCCGGGTGCATTGCACTGAGTCGAGTGCTCGCTCGGGACTTTGCTCTCGGGGCCAAGGCAAGAGGGCGTGCTTGC
This sequence comes from Sturnus vulgaris, assembly GCF_052056855.1. Lineage (NCBI taxonomy): Eukaryota > Metazoa > Chordata > Aves > Passeriformes > Sturnidae > Sturnus > Sturnus vulgaris. Next base: position 37,780 of record NW_028276683.1, on the reverse strand, counting down.
CCGCAGAACTGAGAACACGCTGTTGGGCAGAGCTGCAACTGACCGCTGGAGTTCAGCTCTCGCCGGACGGCAGAAGGCGAAGAACGAAGCCGCTTGCGAGCGGCGCAGTGCAGCGAAGAGCTCTCCGAATTCGCCGCTAGCTCCACGGTCCTTCTCAGCTGCGAGTAGCAGCGCTCGCAGTACACAGAGCTTCGCAAGGCCCGAAGACCCGGAGGGAAGTATCGCACACGAAAATGTGCCAGGACAGAGACGTGTTCTACGTTGTCCCTTCTCGTCATGCAGTTTGTGCCTCTGCTGCTTCTGCTGTTAGGAATCGCTCCTTGAAAGGCGAGCGAGAGCGTCCTTCCGGGTGCATTGCACTGAGTCGAGTGCTCGCTCGGGACTTTGCTCTCGGGGCCAAGGCAAGAGGGCGTGCTTGCCCGCAGAACTGAGAACACGCTGTTGGGCAGAGCTGCAACTGACCGCTGGAGTTCAGCTCTCGCCGGACGGCAGAAGGCGAAGAACGAAGCCGCTTGCGAGCGGCGCAGTGCAGCGAAGAGCTCTCCGAATTCGCCGCTAGCTCCACGGTCCTTCTCAGCTGCGAGTAGCAGCGCTCGCAGTACACAGGGCTTCGCAAGGCCCGAAGACCCGGAGGGAAGTATCGCACACGAAAATGTGCCAGGACAGAGACGTGTTCTACGTTGTCCCTTCTCGTCATGCAGTTTGTGCCTCTGCTGCTTCTGCTGTTAGGAATCGCTCCTTGAAAGGCGAGCGAGAGCGTCCTTCCGGGTGCATTGCACTGAGTCGAGTGCTCGCTCGGGACTTTGCTCTCGGGGCCAAGGCAAGAGGGCGTGCTTGCCCGCAGAACTGAGAACACGCTGTTGGGCAGAGCTGCAACTGACCGCTGGAGTTCAGCTCTCGCCGGACGGCAGAAGGCGAAGAACGAAGCCGCTTGCGAGCGGCGCAGTGCAGCGAAGAGCTCTCCGAATTCGCCGCTAGCTCCACGGTCCTTCTCAGCTGCGAGTAGCAGCGCTCGCAGTACACAGGGCTTCGCAAGGCCCGAAGACCCGGAGGGAAGTATCGCACACGAAAATGTGCCAGGACAGAGACGTGTTCTACGTTGTCCCTTCTCGTCATGCAGTTTGTGCCTCTGCTGCTTCTGCTGTTAGGAATCGCTCCTTGAAAGGCGAGCGAGAGCGTCCTTCCGGGTGCATTGCACTGAGTCGAGTGCTCGCTCGGGACTTTGCTCTCGGGGCCAAGGCAAGAGGGCGTGCTTGCCCGCAGAACTGAGAACACGCTGTTGGGCAGAGCTGCAACTGACCGCTGGAGTTCAGCTCTCGCCGGACGGCAGAAGGCGAAGAACGAAGCCGCTTGCGAGCGGCGCAGTGCAGCGAAGAGCTCTCCGAATTCGCCGCTAGCTCCACGGTCCTTCTCAGCTGCGAGTAGCAGCGCTCGCAGTACACAGAGCTTCGCAAGGCCCGAAGACCCGGAGGGAAGTATCGCACACGAAAATGTGCCAGGACAGAGACGTGTTCTACGTTGTCCCTTCTCGTCATGCAGTTTGTGCCTCTGCTGCTTCTGCTGTTAGGAATCGCTCCTTGAAAGGCGAGCGAGAGCGTCCTTCCGGGTGCATTGCACTGAGTCGAGTGCTCGCTCGGGACTTTGCACTCGGGGCCAAGGCAAGAGGGCGTGCTTGCCCGCAGAACTGAGAACACGCTGTTGGGCAGAGCTGCAACTGACCGCTGGAGTTCAGCTCTCGCCGGACGGCAGAAGGCGAAGAACGAAGCCGCTTGCGAGCGGCGCAGTGCAGCGAAGAGCTCTCCGAATTCGCCGCTGGCTCCACGGTCCTTCTCAGCTGCGAGTAGCAGCGCTCGCAGTACACAGAGCTTCGCAAGGCCCGAAGACCCGGAGGGAAGTATCGCACACGAAAATGTGCCAGGACAGAGACGTGTTCTACGTTGTCCCTTCTCGTCATGCAGTTTGTGCCTCTGCTGCTTCTGCTGTTAGGAATCGCTCCTTGAAAGACGAGCGAGAGCGTCCTTCCGGGTGCATTGCACTGAGTCGAGTGCTCGCTCGGGACTTTGCACTCGGGGCCAAGGCAAGAGGGCGTGCTTGCCCGCAGAACTGAGAACACGCTGTTGGGCAGAGCTGCAACTGACCGCTGGAGTTCAGCTCTCGCCGGACGGCAGAAGGCGAAGAACGAAGCCGCTTGCGAGCGGCGCAGTGCAGCGAAGAGCTCACCGAATTCGCCGCTGGCTCCACGGTCCTTCTCAGCTGCGAGTAGCAGCGCTCGCAGTACACAGAGCTTCGCAAGGCCCGAAGACCCGGAGGGAAGTATCGCACACGAAAATGTGCCAGGACAGAGACGTGTTCTACGTTGTCCCTTCTCGTCATGCAGTTTGTGCCTCTGCTGCTTCTGCTGTTAGGAATCGCTCCTTGAAAGACGAGCGAGAGCGTCCTTCCGGGTGCATTGCACTGAGTCGAGTGCTCGCTCGGGACTTTGCACTCGGGGCCAAGGCAAGAGGGCGTGCTTGCCCGCAGAACTGAGAACACGCTGTTGGGCAGAGCTGCAACTGACCGCTGGAGTTCAGCTCTCGCCGGACGGCAGAAGGCGAAGAACGAAGCCGCTTGCGAGCGGCGCAGTGCAGCGAAGAGCTCTCCGAATTCGCCGCTAGCTCCACGGTCCTTCTCAGCTGCGAGTAGCAGCGCTCGCAGTACACAGAGCTTCGCAAGGCCCGAAGACCCGGAGGGAAGTATCGCACACGAAAATGTGCCAGGACAGAGACGTGTTCTACGTTGTCCCTTGTCGTCATGCAGTTTGTGCCTCTGCTGCTTCTGCTGTTAGGAATCGCTCCTTGAAAGACGAGCGAGAGCGTCCTTCCGGGTGCATTGCACTGAGTCGAGTGCTCGCTCGGGACTTTGCACTCGGGGCCAAGGCAAGAGGGCGTGCTTGCCCGCAGAACTGAGAACACGCTGTTGGGCAGAGCTGCAACTGACCGCTGGAGTTCAGCTCTCGCCGGACGGCAGAAGGCGAAGAACGAAGCCGCTTGCGAGCGGCGCAGTGCAGCGAAGAGCTCTCCGAATTCGCCGCTGGCTCCACGGTCCTTCTCAGCTGCGAGTAGCAGCGCTCGCAGTACACAGAGCTTCGCAAGGCCCGAAGACCCGGAGGGAAGTATCGCACACGAAAATGTGCCAGGACAGAGACGTGTTCTACGTTGTCCCTTGTCGTCATGCAGTTTGTGCCTCTGCTGCTTCTGCTGTTAGGAATCGCTCCTTGAAAGGCGAGCGAGAGCGTCCTTCCGGGTGCATTGCACTGAGTCGAGTGCTCGCTCGGGACTTTGCTCTCGGGGCCAAGGCAAGAGGGCGTGCTTGCCCGCAGAACTGAGAACACGCTGTTGGGCAGAGCTGCAACTGACCGCTGGAGTTCAGCTCTCGCCGGACGGCAGAAGGCGAAGAACGAAGCCGCTTGCGAGCGGCGCAGTGCAGCGAAGAGCTCTCCGAATTCGCCGCTAGCTCCACGGTCCTTCTCAGCTGCGAGTAGCAGCGCTCGCAGTACACAGAGCTTCGCAAGGCCCGAAGACCCGGAGGGAAGTATCGCACACGAAAATGTGCCAGGACAGAGACGTGTTCTACGTTGTCCCTTGTCGTCATGCAGTTTGTGCCTCTGCTGCTTCTGCTGTTAGGAATCGCTCCTTGAAAGGCGAGCGAGAGCGTCCTTCCGGGTGCATTGCACTGAGTCGAGTGCTCGCTCGGGACTTTGCTCTCGGGGCCAAGGCAAGAGGGCGTGCTTGCCCGCAGAACTGAGAACACGCTGTTGGGCAGAGCTGCACCTGACCGCTGGAGTTCAGCTCTCGCCGGACGGCAGAAGGCGAAGAACGAAGCCGCTTGCGAGCGGCGCAGTGCAGCGAAGAGCTCTCCGAATTCGCCGCTAGCTCCACGGTCCTTCTCAGCTGCGAGTAGCAGCGCTCGCAGTACACAGAGCTTCGCAAGGCCCGAAGACCCGGAGGGAAGTATCGCACACGAAAATGTGCCAGGACAGAGACGTGTTCTACGTTGTCCCTTCTCGTCATGCAGTTTGTGCCTCTGCTGCTTCTGCTGTTAGGAATCGCTCCTTGAAAGACGAGCGAGAGCGTCCTTCCGGGTGCATTGCACTGAGTCGAGTGCTCGCTCGGGACTTTGCTCTCGGGGCCAAGGCAAGAGGGCGTGCTTGCCCGCAGAACTGAGAACACGCTGTTGGGCAGAGCTGCACCTGACCGCTGGAGTTCAGCTCTCGCCGGACGGCAGAAGGCGAAGAACGAAGCCGCTTGCGAGCGGCGCAGTGCAGCGAAGAGCTCTCCGAATTCGCCGCTAGCTCCACGGTCCTTCTCAGCTGCGAGTAGCAGCGCTCGCAGTACACAGAGCTTCGCAAGGCCCGAAGACCCGGAGGGAAGTATCGCACACGAAAATGTGCCAGGACAGAGACGTGTTCTACGTTGTCCCTTCTCGTCATGCAGTTTGTGCCTCTGCTGCTTCTGCTGTTAGGAATCGCTCCTTGAAAGACGAGCGAGAGCGTCCTTCCGGGTGCATTGCACTGAGTCGAGTGCTCGCTCGGGACTTTGCTCTCGGGGCCAAGGCAAGAGGGCGTGCTTGCCCGCAGAACTGAGAACACGCTGTTGGGCAGAGCTGCAACTGACCGCTGGAGTTCAGCTCTCGCCGGACGGCAGAAGGCGAAGAACGAAGCCGCTTGCGAGCGGCGCAGTGCAGCGAAGAGCTCTCCGAATTCGCCGCTAGCTCCACGGTCCTTCTCAGCTGCGAGTAGCAGCGCTCGCAGTACACAGAGCTTCGCAAGGCCCGAAGACCCGGAGGGAAGTATCGCACACGAAAATGTGCCAGGACAGAGACGTGTTCTACGTTGTCCCTTGTCGTCATGCAGTTTGTGCCTCTGCTGCTTCTGCTGTTAGGAATCGCTCCTTGAAAGACGAGCGAGAGCGTCCTTCCGGGTGCATTGCACTGAGTCGAGTGCTCGCTCGGGACTTTGCTCTCGGGGCCAAGGCAAGAGGGCGTGCTTGCCCGCAGAACTGAGAACACGCTGTTGGGCAGAGCTGCACCTGACCGCTGGAGTTCAGCTCTCGCCGGACGGCAGAAGGCGAAGAACGAAGCCGCTTGCGAGCGGCGCAGTGCAGCGAAGAGCTCTCCGAATTCGCCGCTAGCTCCACGGTCCTTCTCAGCTGCGAGTAGCAGCGCTCGCAGTACACAGAGCTTCGCAAGGCCCGAAGACCCGGAGGGAAGTATCGCACACGAAAATGTGCCAGGACAGAGACGTGTTCTACGTTGTCCCTTCTCGTCATGCAGTTTGTGCCTCTGCTGCTTCTGCTGTTAGGAATCGCTCCTTGAAAGACGAGCGAGAGCGTCCTTCCGGGTGCATTGCACTGAGTCGAGTGCTCGCTCGGGACTTTGCTCTCGGGGCCAAGGCAAGAGGGCGTGCTTGCCCGCAGAACTGAGAACACGCTGTTGGGCAGAGCTGCAACTGACCGCTGGAGTTCAGCTCTCGCCGGACGGCAGAAGGCGAAGAACGAAGCCGCTTGCGAGCGGCGCAGTGCAGCGAAGAGCTCTCCGAATTCGCCGCTAGCTCCACGGTCCTTCTCAGCTGCGAGTAGCAGCGCTCGCAGTACACAGAGCTTCGCAAGGCCCGAAGACCCGGAGGGAAGTATCGCACACGAAAATGTGCCAGGACAGAGACGTGTTCTACGTTGTCCCTTCTCGTCATGCAGTTTGTGCCTCTGCTGCTTCTGCTGTTAGGAATCGCTCCTTGAAAGACGAGCGAGAGCGTCCTTCCGGGTGCATTGCACTGAGTCGAGTGCTCGCTCGGGACTTTGCACTCGGGGCCAAGGCAAGAGGGCGTGCTTGCCCGCAGAACTGAGAACACGCTGTTGGGCAGAGCTGCAACTGACCGCTGGAGTTCAGCTCTCGCCGGACGGCAGAAGGCGAAGAACGAAGCCGCTTGCGAGCGGCGCAGTGCAGCGAAGAGCTCTCCGAATTCGCCGCTAGCTCCACGGTCCTTCTCAGCTGCGAGTAGCAGCGCTCGCAGTACACAGAGCTTCGCAAGGCCCGAAGACCCGGAGGGAAGTATCGCACACGAAAATGTGCCAGGACAGAGACGTGTTCTACGTTGTCCCTTCTCGTCATGCAGTTTGTGCCTCTGCTGCTTCTGCTGTTAGGAATCGCTCCTTGAAAGACGAGCGAGAGCGTCCTTCCGGGTGCATTGCACTGAGTCGAGTGCTCGCTCGGGACTTTGCACTCGGGGCCAAGGCAAGAGGGCGTGCTTGCCCGCAGAACTGAGAACACGCTGTTGGGCAGAGCTGCAACTGACCGCTGGAGTTCAGCTCTCGCCGGACGGCAGAAGGCGAAGAACGAAGCCGCTTGCGAGCGGCGCAGTGCAGCGAAGAGCTCTCCGAATTCGCCGCTAGCTCCACGGTCCTTCTCAGCTGCGAGTAGCAGCGCTCGCAGTACACAGAGCTTCGCAAGGCCCGAAGACCCGGAGGGAAGTATCGCACACGAAAATGTGCCAGGACAGAGACGTGTTCTACGTTGTCCCTTCTCGTCATGCAGTTTGTGCCTCTGCTGCTTCTGCTGTAGGGAATCGCTCCTTGAAAGACGAGCGAGAGCGTCCTTCCGGGTGCATTGCACTGAGTCGAGTGCTCGCTCGGGACTTTGCTCTCGGGGCCAAGGCAAGAGGGCGTGCTTGCCCGCAGAACTGAGAACACGCTGTTGGGCAGAGCTGCAACTGACCGCTGGAGTTCAGCTCTCGCCGGACGGCAGAAGGCGAAGAACGAAGCCGCTTGCGAGCGGCGCAGTGCAGCGAAGAGCTCTCCGAATTCGCCGCTAGCTCCACGGTCCTTCTCAGCTGCGAGTAGCAGCGCTCGCAGTACACAGAGCTTCGCAAGGCCCGAAGACCCGGAGGGAAGTATCGCACACGAAAATGTGCCAGGACAGAGACGTGTTCTACGTTGTCCCTTCTCGTCATGCAGTTTGTGCCTCTGCTGCTTCTGCTGTAGGGAATCGCTCCTTGAAAGACGAGCGAGAGCGTCCTTCCGGGTGCATTGCACTGAGTCGAGTGCTCGCTCGGGACTTTGCACTCGGGGCCAAGGCAAGAGGGCGTGCTTGCCCGCAGAACTGAGAACACGCTGTTGGGCAGAGCTGCAACTGACCGCTGGAGTTCAGCTCTCGCCGGACGGCAGAAGGCGAAGAACGAAGCCGCTTGCGAGCGGCGCAGTGCAGCGAAGAGCTCTCCGAATTCGCCGCTAGCTCCACGGTCCTTCTCAGCTGCGAGTAGCAGCGCTCGCAGTACACAGAGCTTCGCAAGGCCCGAAGACCCGGAGGGAAGTATCGCACACGAAAATGTGCCAGGACAGAGACGTGTTCTACGTTGTCCCTTCTCGTCATGCAGTTTGTGCCTCTGCTGCTTCTGCTGTAGGGAATCGCTCCTTGAAAGACGAGCGAGAGCGTCCTTCCGGGTGCATTGCACTGAGTCGAGTGCTCGCTCGGGACTTTGCTCTCGGGGCCAAGGCAAGAGGGCGTGCTTGCCCGCAGAACTGAGAACACGCTGTTGGGCAGAGCTGCAACTGACCGCTGGAGTTCAGCTCTCGCCGGACGGCAGAAGGCGAAGAACGAAGCCGCTTGCGAGCGGCGCAGTGCAGCGAAGAGCTCTCCGAATTCGCCGCTAGCTCCACGGTCCTTCTCAGCTGCGAGTAGCAGCGCTCGCAGTACACAGAGCTTCGCAAGGCCCGAAGACCCGGAGGGAAGTATCGCACACGAAAATGTGCCAGGACAGAGACGTGTTCTACGTTGTCCCTTCTCGTCATGCAGTTTGTGCCTCTGCTGCTTCTGCTGTAGGGAATCGCTCCTTGAAAGACGAGCGAGAGCGTCCTTCCGGGTGCATTGCACTGAGTCGAGTGCTCGCTCGGGACTTTGCTCTCGGGGCCAAGGCAAGAGGGCGTGCTTGCCCGCAGAACTGAGAACACGCTGTTGGGCAGAGCTGCAACTGACCGCTGGAGTTCAGCTCTCGCCGGACGGCAGAAGGCGAAGAACGAAGCCGCTTGCGAGCGGCGCAGTGCAGCGAAGAGCTCTCCGAATTCGCCGCTAGCTCCACGGTCCTTCTCAGCTGCGAGTAGCAGCGCTCGCAGTACACAGAGCTTCGCAAGGCCCGAAGACCCGGAGGGAAGTATCGCACACGAAAATGTGCCAGGACAGAGACGTGTTCTACGTTGTCCCTTCTCGTCATGCAGTTTGTGCCTCTGCTGCTTCTGCTGTAGGGAATCGCTCCTTGAAAGACGAGCGAGAGCGTCCTTCCGGGTGCATTGCACTGAGTCGAGTGCTCGCTCGGGACTTTGCTCTCGGGGCCAAGGCAAGAGGGCGTGCTTGCCCGCAGAACTGAGAACACGCTGATGGGCAGAGCTGCAACTGACCGCTGGAGTTCAGCTCTCGCCGGACGGCAGAAGGCGAAGAACGAAGCCGCTTGCGAGCGGCGCAGTGCAGCGAAGAGCTCTCCGAATTCGCCGCTAGCTCCACGGTCCTTCTCAGCTGCGAGTAGCAGCGCTCGCAGTACACAGAGCTTCGCAAGGCCCGAAGACCCGGAGGGAAGTATCGCACACGAAAATGTGCCAGGACAGAGACGTGTTCTACGTTGTCCCTTCTCGTCATGCAGTTTGTGCCTCTGCTGCTTCTGCTGTAGGGAATCGCTCCTTGAAAGACGAGCGAGAGCGTCCTTCCGGGTGCATTGCACTGAGTCGAGTGCTCGCTCGGGACTTTGCTCTCGGGGCCAAGGCAAGAGGGCGTGCTTGCCCGCAGAACTGAGAACACGCTGTTGGGCAGAGCTGCAACTGACCGCTGGAGTTCAGCTCTCGCCGGACGGCAGAAGGCGAAGAACGAAGCCGCTTGCGAGCGGCGCAGTGCAGCGAAGAGCTCTCCGAATTCGCCGCTAGCTCCACGGTCCTTCTCAGCTGCGAGTAGCAGCGCTCGCAGTACACAGAGCTTCGCAAGGCCCGAAGACCCGGAGGGAAGTATCGCACACGAAAATGTGCCAGGACAGAGACGTGTTCTACGTTGTCCCTTCTCGTCATGCAGTTTGTGCCTCTGCTGCTTCTGCTGTTGGGAATCGCTCCTTGAAAGACGAGCGAGAGCGTCCTTCCGGGTGCATTGCACTGAGTCGAGTGCTCGCTCGGGACTTTGCACTCGGGGCCAAGGCAAGAGGGCGTGCTTGCCCGCAGAACTGAGAACACGCTGTTGGGCAGAGCTGCAACTGACCGCTGGAGTTCAGCTCTCGCCGGACGGCAGAAGGCGAAGAACGAAGCCGCTTGCGAGCGGCGCAGTGCAGCGAAGAGCTCTCCGAATTCGCCGCTAGCTCCACGGTCCTTCTCAGCTGCGAGTAGCAGCGCTCGCAGTACACAGAGCTTCGCAAGGCCCGAAGACCCGGAGGGAAGTATCGCACACGAAAATGTGCCAGGACAGAGACGTGTTCTACGTTGTCCCTTCTCGTCATGCAGTTTGTGCCTCTGCTGCTTCTGCTGTTGGGAATCGCTCCTTGAAAGACGAGCGAGAGCGTCCTTCCGGGTGCATTGCACTGAGTCGAGTGCTCGCTCGGGACTTTGCACTCGGGGCCAAGGCAAGAGGGCGTGCTTGCCCGCAGAACTGAGAACACGCTGTTGGGCAGAGCTGCAACTGACCGCTGGAGTTCAGCTCTCGCCGGACGGCAGAAGGCGAAGAACGAAGCCGCTTGCGAGCGGCGCAGTGCAGCGAAGAGCTCTCCGAATTCGCCGCTAGCTCCACGGTCCTTCTCAGCTGCGAGTAGCAGCGCTCGCAGTACACAGAGCTTCGCAAGGCCCGAAGACCCGGAGGGAAGTATCGCACACGAAAATGTGCCAGGACAGAGACGTGTTCTACGTTGTCCCTTCTCGTCATGCAGTTTGTGCCTCTGCTGCTTCTGCTGTTGGGAATCGCTCCTTGAAAGACGAGCGAGAGCGTCCTTCCGGGTGCATTGCACTGAGTCGAGTGCTCGCTCGGGACTTTGCTCTCGGGGCCAAGGCAAGAGGGCGTGCTTGCCCGCAGAACTGAGAACACGCTGTTGGGCAGAGCTGCAACTGACCGCTGGAGTTCAGCTCTCGCCGGACGGCAGAAGGCGAAGAACGAAGCCGCTTGCGAGCGGCGCAGTGCAGCGAAGAGCTCTCCGAATTCGCCGCTAGCTCCACGGTCCTTCTCAGCTGCGAGTAGCAGCGCTCGCAGTACACAGAGCTTCGCAAGGCCCGAAGACCCGGAGGGAAGTATCGCACACGAAAATGTGCCAGGACAGAGACGTGTTCTACGTTGTCCCTTCTCGTCATGCAGTTTGTGCCTCTGCTGCTTCTGCTGTTGGGAATCGCTCCTTGAAAGACGAGCGAGAGCGTCCTTCCGGGTGCATTGCACTGAGTCGAGTGCTCGCTCGGGACTTTGCTCTCGGGGCCAAGGCAAGAGGGCGTGCTTGCCCGCAGAACTGAGAACACGCTGTTGGGCAGAGCTGCAACTGACCGCTGGAGTTCAGCTCTCGCCGGACGGCAGAAGGCGAAGAACGAAGCCGCTTGCGAGCGGCGCAGTGCAGCGAAGAGCTCTCCGAATTCGCCGCTAGCTCCACGGTCCTTCTCAGCTGCGAGTAGCAGCGCTCGCAGTACACAGAGCTTCGCAAGGCCCGAAGACCCGGAGGGAAGTATCGCACACGAAAATGTGCCAGGACAGAGACGTGTTCTACGTTGTCCCTTCTCGTCATGCAGTTTGTGCCTCTGCTGCTTCTGCTGTTGGGAATCGCTCCTTGAAAGACGAGCGAGAGCGTCCTTCCGGGTGCATTGCACTGAGTCGAGTGCTCGCTCGGGACTTTGCTCTCGGGGCCAAGGCAAGAGGGCGTGCTTGCCCGCAGAACTGAGAACACGCTGTTGGGCAGAGCTGCAACTGACCGCTGGAGTTCAGCTCTCGCCGGACGGCAGAAGGCGAAGAACGAAGCCGCTTGCGAGCGGCGCAGTGCAGCGAAGAGCTCTCCGAATTCGCCGCTAGCTCCACGGTCCTTCTCAGCTGCGAGTAGCAGCGCTCGCAGTACACAGAGCTTCGCAAGGCCCGAAGACCCGGAGGGAAGTATCGCACACGAAAATGTGCCAGGACAGAGACGTGTTCTACGTTGTCCCTTCTCGTCATGCAGTTTGTGCCTCTGCTGCTTCTGCTGTTGGGAATCGCTCCTTGAAAGACGAGCGAGAGCGTCCTTCCGGGTGCATTGCACTGAGTCGAGTGCTCGCTCGGGACTTTGCTCTCGGGGCCAAGGCAAGAGGGCGTGCTTGCCCGCAGAACTGAGAACACGCTGTTGGGCAGAGCTGCAACTGACCGCTGGAGTTCAGCTCTCGCCGGACGGCAGAAGGCGAAGAACGAAGCCGCTTGCGAGCGGCGCAGTGCAGCGAAGAGCTCTCCGAATTCGCCGCTAGCTCCACGGTCCTTCTCAGCTGCGAGTAGCAGCGCTCGCAGTACACAGAGCTTCGCAAGGCCCGAAGACCCGGAGGGAAGTATCGCACACGAAAATGTGCCAGGACAGAGACGTGTTCTACGTTGTCCCTTCTCGTCATGCAGTTTGTGCCTCTGCTGCTTCTGCTGTTGGGAATCGCTCCTTGAAAGACGAGCGAGAGCGTCCTTCCGGGTGCATTGCACTGAGTCGAGTGCTCGCTCGGGACTTTGCTCTCGGGGCCAAGGCAAGAGGGCGTGCTTGCCCGCAGAACTGAGAACACGCTGTTGGGCAGAGCTGCAACTGACCGCTGGAGTTCAGCTCTCGCCGGACGGCAGAAGGCGAAGAACGAAGCCGCTTGCGAGCGGCGCAGTGCAGCGAAGAGCTCTCCGAATTCGCCGCTAGCTCCACGGTCCTTCTCAGCTGCGAGTAGCAGCGCTCGCAGTACACAGAGCTTCGCAAGGCCCGAAGACCCGGAGGGAAGTATCGCACACGAAAATGTGCCAGGACAGAGACGTGTTCTACGTTGTCCCTTCTCGTCATGCAGTTTGTGCCTCTGCTGCTTCTGCTGTTGGGAATCGCTCCTTGAAAGACGAGCGAGAGCGTCCTTCCGGGTGCATTGCACTGAGTCGAGTGCTCGCTCGGGACTTTGCTCTCGGGGCCAAGGCAAGAGGGCGTGCTTGCCCGCAGAACTGAGAACACGCTGTTGGGCAGAGCTGCAACTGACCGCTGGAGTTCAGCTCTCGCCGGACGGCAGAAGGCGAAGAACGAAGCCGCTTGCGAGCGGCGCAGTGCAGCGAAGAGCTCTCCGAATTCGCCGCTAGCTCCACGGTCCTTCTCAGCTGCGAGTAGCAGCGCTCGCAGTACACAGAGCTTCGCAAGGCCCGAAGACCCGGAGGGAAGTATCGCACACGAAAATGTGCCAGGACAGAGACGTGTTCTACGTTGTCCCTTCTCGTCATGCAGTTTGTGCCTCTGCTGCTTCTGCTGTTGGGAATCGCTCCTTGAAAGACGAGCGAGAGCGTCCTTCCGGGTGCATTGCACTGAGTCGAGTGCTCGCTCGGGACTTTGCTCTCGGGGCCAAGGCAAGAGGGCGTGCTTGCCCGCAGAACTGAGAACACGCTGTTGGGCAGAGCTGCAACTGACCGCTGGAGTTCAGCTCTCGCCGGACGGCAGAAGGCGAAGAACGAAGCCGCTTGCGAGCGGCGCAGTGCAGCGAAGAGCTCTCCGAATTCGCCGCTAGCTCCACGGTCCTTCTCAGCTGCGAGTAGCAGCGCTCGCAGTACACAGAGCTTCGCAAGGCCCGAAGACCCGGAGGGAAGTATCGCACACGAAAATGTGCCAGGACAGAGACGTGTTCTACGTTGTCCCTTCTCGTCATGCAGTTTGTGCCTCTGCTGCTTCTGCTGTTGGGAATCGCTCCTTGAAAGACGAGCGAGAGCGTCCTTCCGGGTGCATTGCACTGAGTCGAGTGCTCGCTCGGGACTTTGCTCTCGGGGCCAAGGCAAGAGGGCGTGCTTGCCCGCAGAACTGAGAACACGCTGTTGGGCAGAGCTGCAACTGACCGCTGGAGTTCAGCTCTCGCCGGACGGCAGAAGGCGAAGAACGAAGCCGCTTGCGAGCGGCGCAGTGCAGCGAAGAGCTCTCCGAATTCGCCGCTAGCTCCACGGTCCTTCTCAGCTGCGAGTAGCAGCGCTCGCAGTACACAGAGCTTCGCAAGGCCCGAAGACCCGGAGGGAAGTATCGCACACGAAAATGTGCCAGGACAGAGACGTGTTCTACGTTGTCCCTTCTCGTCATGCAGTTTGTGCCTCTGCTGCTTCTGCTGTTGGGAATCGCTCCTTGAAAGACGAGCGAGAGCGTCCTTCCGGGTGCATTGCACTGAGTCGAGTGCTCGCTCGGGACTTTGCTCTCGGGGCCAAGGCAAGAGGGCGTGCTTGCCCGCAGAACTGAGAACACGCTGTTGGGCAGAGCTGCAACTGACCGCTGGAGTTCAGCTCTCGCCGGACGGCAGAAGGCGAAGAACGAAGCCGCTTGCGAGCGGCGCAGTGCAGCGAAGAGCTCTCCGAATTCGCCGCTAGCTCCACGGTCCTTCTCAGCTGCGAGTAGCAGCGCTCGCAGTACACAGAGCTTCGCAAGGCCCGAAGACCCGGAGGGAAGTATCGCACACGAAAATGTGCCAGGACAGAGACGTGTTCTACGTTGTCCCTTCTCGTCATGCAGTTTGTGCCTCTGCTGCTTCTGCTGTTGGGAATCGCTCCTTGAAAGACGAGCGAGAGCGTCCTTCCGGGTGCATTGCACTGAGTCGAGTGCTCGCTCGGGACTTTGCTCTCGGGGCCAAGGCAAGAGGGCGTGCTTGCCCGCAGAACTGAGAACACGCTGTTGGGCAGAGCTGCAACTGACCGCTGGAGTTCAGCTCTCGCCGGACGGCAGAAGGCGAAGAACGAAGCCGCTTGCGAGCGGCGCAGTGCAGCGAAGAGCTCTCCGAATTCGCCGCTAGCTCCACGGTCCTTCTCAGCTGCGAGTAGCAGCGCTCGCAGTACACAGAGCTTCGCAAGGCCCGAAGACCCGGAGGGAAGTATCGCACACGAAAATGTGCCAGGACAGAGACGTGTTCTACGTTGTCCCTTCTCGTCATGCAGTTTGTGCCTCTGCTGCTTCTGCTGTTGGGAATCGCTCCTTGAAAGACGAGCGAGAGCGTCCTTCCGGGTGCATTGCACTGAGTCGAGTGCTCGCTCGGGACTTTGCTCTCGGGGCCAAGGCAAGAGGGCGTGCTTGCCCGCAGAACTGAGAACACGCTGTTGGGCAGAGCTGCAACTGACCGCTGGAGTTCAGCTCTCGCCGGACGGCAGAAGGCGAAGAACGAAGCCGCTTGCGAGCGGCGCAGTGCAGCGAAGAGCTCTCCGAATTCGCCGCTAGCTCCACGGTCCTTCTCAGCTGCGAGTAGCAGCGCTCGCAGTACACAGAGCTTCGCAAGGCCCGAAGACCCGGAGGGAAGTATCGCACACGAAAATGTGCCAGGACAGAGACGTGTTCTACGTTGTCCCTTCTCGTCATGCAGTTTGTGCCTCTGCTGCTTCTGCTGTAGGGAATCGCTCCTTGAAAGACGAGCGAGAGCGTCCTTCCGGGTGCATTGCACTGAGTCGAGTGCTCGCTCGGGACTTTGCTCTCGGGGCCAAGGCAAGAGGGCGTGCTTGCCCGCAGAACTGAGAACACGCTGTTGGGCAGAGCTGCAACTGACCGCTGGAGTTCAGCTCTCGCCGGACGGCAGAAGGCGAAGAACGAAGCCGCTTGCGAGCGGCGCAGTGCAGCGAAGAGCTCTCCGAATTCGCCGCTAGCTCCACGGTCCTTCTCAGCTGCGAGTAGCAGCGCTCGCAGTACACAGAGCTTCGCAAGGCCCGAAGACCCGGAGGGAAGTATCGCACACGAAAATGTGCCAGGACAGAGACGTGTTCTACGTTGTCCCTTCTCGTCATGCAGTTTGTGCCTCTGCTGCTTCTGCTGTAGGGAATCGCTCCTTGAAAGACGAGCGAGAGCGTCCTTCCGGGTGCATTGCACTGAGTCGAGTGCTCGCTCGGGACTTTGCTCTCGGGGCCAAGGCAAGAGGGCGTGCTTGCCCGCAGAACTGAGAACACGCTGTTGGGCAGAGCTGCAACTGACCGCTGGAGTTCAGCTCTCGCCGGACGGCAGAAGGCGAAGAACGAAGCCGCTTGCGAGCGGCGCAGTGCAGCGAAGAGCTCTCCGAATTCGCCGCTAGCTCCACGGTCCTTCTCAGCTGCGAGTAGCAGCGCTCGCAGTACACAGAGCTTCGCAAGGCCCGAAGACCCGGAGGGAAGTATCGCACACGAAAATGTGCCAGGACAGAGACGTGTTCTACGTTGTCCCTTCTCGTCATGCAGTTTGTGCCTCTGCTGCTTCTGCTGTAGGGAATCGCTCCTTGAAAGACGAGCGAGAGCGTCCTTCCGGGTGCATTGCACTGAGTCGAGTGCTCGCTCGGGACTTTGCTCTCGGGGCCAAGGCAAGAGGGCGTGCTTGCCCGCAGAACTGAGAACACGCTGATGGGCAGAGCTGCAACTGACCGCTGGAGTTCAGCTCTCGCCGGACGGCAGAAGGCGAAGAACGAAGCCGCTTGCGAGCGGCGCAGTGCAGCGAAGAGCTCTCCGAATTCGCCGCTAGCTCCACGGTCCTTCTCAGCTGCGAGTAGCAGCGCTCGCAGTACACAGAGCTTCGCAAGGCCCGAAGACCCGGAGGGAAGTATCGCACACGAAAATGTGCCAGGACAGAGACGTGTTCTACGTTGTCCCTTCTCGTCATGCAGTTTGTGCCTCTGCTGCTTCTGCTGTAGGGAATCGCTCCTTGAAAGACGAGCGAGAGCGTCCTTCCGGGTGCATTGCACTGAGTCGAGTGCTCGCTCGGGACTTTGCTCTCGGGGCCAAGGCAAGAGGGCGTGCTTGCCCGCAGAACTGAGAACACGCTGTTGGGCAGAGCTGCAACTGACCGCTGGAGTTCAGCTCTCGCCGGACGGCAGAAGGCGAAGAACGAAGCCGCTTGCGAGCGGCGCAGTGCAGCGAAGAGCTCTCCGAATTCGCCGCTAGCTCCACGGTCCTTCTCAGCTGCGAGTAGCAGCGCTCGCAGTACACAGAGCTTCGCAAGGCCCGAAGACCCGGAGGGAAGTATCGCACACGAAAATGTGCCAGGACAGAGACGTGTTCTACGTTGTCCCTTCTCGTCATGCAGTTTGTGCCTCTGCTGCTTCTGCTGTTGGAATCGCTCCTTGAAAGACGAGCGAGAGCGTCCTTCCGGGTGCATTGCACTGAGTCGAGTGCTCGCTCGGGACTTTGCACTCGGGGCCAAGGCAAGAGGGCGTGCTTGCCCGCAGAACTGAGAACACGCTGTTGGGCAGAGCTGCAACTGACCGCTGGAGTTCAGCTCTCGCCGGACGGCAGAAGGCGAAGAACGAAGCCGCTTGCGAGCGGCGCAGTGCAGCGAAGAGCTCTCCGAATTCGCCGCTAGCTCCACGGTCCTTCTCAGCTGCGAGTAGCAGCGCTCGCAGTACACAGAGCTTCGCAAGGCCCGAAGACCCGGAGGGAAGTATCGCACACGAAAATGTGCCAGGACAGAGACGTGTTCTACGTTGTCCCTTCTCGTCATGCAGTTTGTGCCTCTGCTGCTTCTGCTGTTGGGAATCGCTCCTTGAAAGACGAGCGAGAGCGTCCTTCCGGGTGCATTGCACTGAGTCGAGTGCTCGCTCGGGACTTTGCACTCGGGGCCAAGGCAAGAGGGCGTGCTTGCCCGCAGAACTGAGAACACGCTGTTGGGCAGAGCTGCAACTGACCGCTGGAGTTCAGCTCTCGCCGGACGGCAGAAGGCGAAGAACGAAGCCGCTTGCGAGCGGCGCAGTGCAGCGAAGAGCTCTCCGAATTCGCCGCTAGCTCCACGGTCCTTCTCAGCTGCGAGTAGCAGCGCTCGCAGTACACAGAGCTTCGCAAGGCCCGAAGACCCGGAGGGAAGTATCGCACACGAAAATGTGCCAGGACAGAGACGTGTTCTACGTTGTCCCTTCTCGTCATGCAGTTTGTGCCTCTGCTGCTTCTGCTGTTGGGAATCGCTCCTTGAAAGACGAGCGAGAGCGTCCTTCCGGGTGCATTGCACTGAGTCGAGTGCTCGCTCGGGACTTTGCTCTCGGGGCCAAGGCAAGAGGGCGTGCTTGCCCGCAGAACTGAGAACACGCTGTTGGGCAGAGCTGCAACTGACCGCTGGAGTTCAGCTCTCGCCGGACGGCAGAAGGCGAAGAACGAAGCCGCTTGCGAGCGGCGCAGTGCAGCGAAGAGCTCTCCGAATTCGCCGCTAGCTCCACGGTCCTTCTCAGCTGCGAGTAGCAGCGCTCGCAGTACACAGAGCTTCGCAAGGCCCGAAGACCCGGAGGGAAGTATCGCACACGAAAATGTGCCAGGACAGAGACGTGTTCTACGTTGTCCCTTCTCGTCATGCAGTTTGTGCCTCTGCTGCTTCTGCTGTTGGGAATCGCTCCTTGAAAGACGAGCGAGAGCGTCCTTCCGGGTGCATTGCACTGAGTCGAGTGCTCGCTCGGGACTTTGCTCTCGGGGCCAAGGCAAGAGGGCGTGCTTGCCCGCAGAACTGAGAACACGCTGTTGGGCAGAGCTGCAACTGACCGCTGGAGTTCAGCTCTCGCCGGACGGCAGAAGGCGAAGAACGAAGCCGCTTGCGAGCGGCGCAGTGCAGCGAAGAGCTCTCCGAATTCGCCGCTAGCTCCACGGTCCTTCTCAGCTGCGAGTAGCAGCGCTCGCAGTACACAGAGCTTCGCAAGGCCCGAAGACCCCGGAGGGAAGTATCGCACACGAAAATGTGCCAGGACAGAGACGTGTTCTACGTTGTCCCTTCTCGTCATGCAGTTTGTGCCTCTGCTGCTTCTGCTGTTGGGAATCGCTCCTTGAAAGACGAGCGAGAGCGTCCTTCCGGGTGCATTGCACTGAGTCGAGTGCTCGCTCGGGACTTTGCTCTCGGGGCCAAGGCAAGAGGGCGTGCTTGCCCGCAGAACTGAGAACACGCTGTTGGGCAGAGCTGCAACTGACCGCTGGAGTTCAGCTCTCGCCGGACGGCAGAAGGCGAAGAACGAAGCCGCTTGCGAGCGGCGCAGTGCAGCGAAGAGCTCTCCGAATTCGCCGCTAGCTCCACGGTCCTTCTCAGCTGCGAGTAGCAGCGCTCGCAGTACACAGAGCTTCGCAAGGCCCGAAGACCCGGAGGGAAGTATCGCACACGAAAATGTGCCAGGACAGAGACGTGTTCTACGTTGTCCCTTCTCGTCATGCAGTTTGTGCCTCTGCTGCTTCTGCTGTTGGGAATCGCTCCTTGAAAGACGAGCGAGAGCGTCCTTCCGGGTGCATTGCACTGAGTCGAGTGCTCGCTCGGGACTTTGCTCTCGGGGCCAAGGCAAGAGGGCGTGCTTGCCCGCAGAACTGAGAACACGCTGTTGGGCAGAGCTGCAACTGACCGCTGGAGTTCAGCTCTCGCCGGACGGCAGAAGGCGAAGAACGAAGCCGCTTGCGAGCGGCGCAGTGCAGCGAAGAGCTCTCCGAATTCGCCGCTAGCTCCACGGTCCTTCTCAGCTGCGAGTAGCAGCGCTCGCAGTACACAGAGCTTCGCAAGGCCCGAAGACCCGGAGGGAAGTATCGCACACGAAAATGTGCCAGGACAGAGACGTGTTCTACGTTGTCCCTTCTCGTCATGCAGTTTGTGCCTCTGCTGCTTCTGCTGTTGGGAATCGCTCCTTGAAAGACGAGCGAGAGCGTCCTTCCGGGTGCATTGCACTGAGTCGAGTGCTCGCTCGGGACTTTGCTCTCGGGGCCAAGGCAAGAGGGCGTGCTTGCCCGCAGAACTGAGAACACGCTGTTGGGCAGAGCTGCAACTGACCGCTGGAGTTCAGCTCTCGCCGGACGGCAGAAGGCGAAGAACGAAGCCGCTTGCGAGCGGCGCAGTGCAGCGAAGAGCTCTCCGAATTCGCCGCTAGCTCCACGGTCCTTCTCAGCTGCGAGTAGCAGCGCTCGCAGTACACAGAGCTTCGCAAGGCCCGAAGACCCGGAGGGAAGTATCGCACACGAAAATGTGCCAGGACAGAGACGTGTTCTACGTTGTCCCTTCTCGTCATGCAGTTTGTGCCTCTGCTGCTTCTGCTGTTGGGAATCGCTCCTTGAAAGACGAGCGAGAGCGTCCTTCGGGTGCATTGCACTGAGTCGAGTGCTCGCTCGGGACTTTGCTCTCGGGGCCAAGGCAAGAGGGCGTGCTTGCCCGCAGAACTGAGAACACGCTGTTGGGCAGAGCTGCAACTGACCGCTGGAGTTCAGCTCTCGCCGGACGGCAGAAGGCGAAGAACGAAGCCGCTTGCGAGCGGCGCAGTGCAGCGAAGAGCTCTCCGAATTCGCCGCTAGCTCCACGGTCCTTCTCACGTGAGAAGGGACCGTGGAGCTAGCGGCGAATTCGGAGAGCTCTTCGCTGCACTGCGCCGCTCGCAAGCGGCTTCGTTCTTCGCCTTCTGCCGTCCGGCGAGAGCTGAACTCCAGCGGTCAGGTTGCAGCTCTGCCCAACAGCGTGTTCTCAGTTCTGCGGGCAAGCACGCCCTCTTGCCTTGGCCCCGAGAGCAAAGTCCCGAGCGAGCACTCGACTCAGTGCAATGCACCCGGAAGGACGCTCTCGCTCGTCTTTCAAGGAGCGATTCCCAACAGCAGAAGCAGCAGAGGCACAAACTGCATGACGAGAAGGGACAACGTAGAACACGTCTCTGTCCTGGCACATTTTCGTGTGCGATACTTCCCTCCGGGTCTTCGGGCCTTGCGAAGCTCTGTGTACTGCGAGCGCTGCTACTCGCAGCTGAGAAGGACCGTGGAGCTAGCGGCGAATTCGGAGAGCTCTTCGCTGCACTGCGCCGCTCGCAAGCGGCTTCGTTCTTCGCCTTCTGCCGTCCGGCGAGAGCTGAACTCCAGCGGTCAGTTGCAGCTCTGCCCAACAGCGTGTTCTCAGTTCTGCGGGCAAGCACGCCCTCTTGCCTTGGCCCCGAGAGCAAAGTCCCGAGCGAGCACTCGACTCAGTGCAATGCACCCGGAAGGACGCTCTCGCTCGTCTTTCAAGGAGCGATTCCCAACAGCAGAAGCAGCAGAGGCACAAACTGCATGACGAGAAGGGACAACGTAGAACACGTCTCTGTCCTGGCACATTTTCGTGTGCGATACTTCCCTCCGGGTCTTCGGGCCTTGCGAAGCTCTGTGTACTGCGAGCGCTGCTACTCGCAGCTGAGAAGGACCGTGGAGCTAGCGGCGAATTCGGAGAGCTCTTCGCTGCACTGCGCCGCTCGCAAGCGGCTTCGTTCTTCGCCCTTCTGCCGTCCGGCGAGAGCTGAACTCCAGCGGTCAGTTGCAGCTCTGCCCAACAGCGTGTTCTCAGTTCTGCGGGCAAGCACGCCCTCTTGCCTTGGCCCCGAGAGCAAAGTCCCGAGCGAGCACTCGACTCAGTGCAATGCACCCGGAAGGACGCTCTCGCTCGTCTTTCAAGGAGCGATTCCCAACAGCAGAAGCAGCAGAGGCACAAACTGCATGACGAGAAGGGACAACGTAGAACACGTCTCTGTCCTGGCACATTTTCGTGTGCGATACTTCCCTCCGGGTCTTCGGGCCTTGCGAAGCTCTGTGTACTGCGAGCGCTGCTACTCGCAGCTGAGAAGGACCGTGGAGCTAGCGGCGAATTCGGAGAGCTCTTCGCTGCACTGCGCCGCTCGCAAGCGGCTTCGTTCTTCGCCTTCTGCCGTCCGGCGAGAGCTGAACTCCAGCGGTCAGTTGCAGCTCTGCCCAACAGCGTGTTCTCAGTTCTGCGGGCAAGCACGCCCTCTTGCCTTGGCCCCGAGAGCAAAGTCCCGAGCGAGCACTCGACTCAGTGCAATGCACCCGGAAGGACGCTCTCGCTCGTCTTTCAAGGAGCGATTCCCAACAGCAGAAGCAGCAGAGGCACAAACTGCATGACGAGAAGGGACAACGTAGAACACGTCTCTGTCCTGGCACATTTTCGTGTGCGATACTTCCCTCCGGGTCTTCGGGCCTTGCGAAGCTCTGTGTACTGCGAGCGCTGCTACTCGCAGCTGAGAAGGACCGTGGAGCTAGCGGCGAATTCGGAGAGCTCTTCGCTGCACTGCGCCGCTCGCAAGCGGCTTCGTTCTTCGCCTTCTGCCGTCCGGCGAGAGCTGAAACTCCAGCGGTCAGTTGCAGCTCTGCCCAACAGCGTGTTCTCAGTTCTGCGGGCAAGCACGCCCTCTTGCCTTGGCCCCGAGAGCAAAGTCCCGAGCGAGCACTCGACTCAGTGCAATGCACCCGGAAGGACGCTCTCGCTCGTCTTTCAAGGAGCGATTCCCAACAGCAGAAGCAGCAGAGGCACAAACTGCATGACGAGAAGGGACAACGTAGAACACGTCTCTGTCCTGGCACATTTTCGTGTGCGATACTTCCCTCCGGGTCTTCGGGCCTTGCGAAGCTCTGTGTACTGCGAGCGCTGCTACTCGCAGCTGAGAAGGACCGTGGAGCTAGCGGCGAATTCGGAGAGCTCTTCGCTGCACTGCGCCGCTCGCAAGCGGCTTCGTTCTTCGCCTTCTGCCGTCCGGCGAGAGCTGAACTCCAGCGGTCAGTTGCAGCTCTGCCCAACAGCGTGTTCTCAGTTCTGCGGGCAAGCACGCCCTCTTGCCTTGGCCCCGAGAGCAAAGTCCCGAGCGAGCACTCGACTCAGTGCAATGCACCCGGAAGGACGCTCTCGCTCGTCTTTCAAGGAGCGATTCCCAACAGCAGAAGCAGCAGAGGCACAAACTGCATGACGAGAAGGGACAACGTAGAACACGTCTCTGTCCTGGCACATTTTCGTGTGCGATACTTCCCTCCGGGTCTTCGGGCCTTGCGAAGCTCTGTGTACTGCGAGCGCTGCTACTCGCAGCTGAGAAGGACCGTGGAGCTAGCGGCGAATTCGGAGAGCTCTTCGCTGCACTGCGCCGCTCGCAAGCGGCTTCGTTCTTCGCCTTCTGCCGTCCGGCGAGAGCTGAACTCCAGCGGTCAGTTGCAGCTCTGCCCAACAGCGTGTTCTCAGTTCTGCGGGCAAGCACGCCCTCTTGCCTTGGCCCCGAGTGCAAAGTCCCGAGCGAGCACTCGACTCAGTGCAATGCACCCGGAAGGACGCTCTCGCTCGTCTTTCAAGGAGCGATTCCCAACAGCAGAAGCAGCAGAGGCACAAACTGCATGACGAGAAGGGACAACGTAGAACACGTCTCTGTCCTGGCACATTTTCGTGTGCGATACTTCCCTCCGGGTCCTTCGGGCCTTGCGAAGCTCTGTGTACTGCGAGCGCTGCTACTCGCAGCTGAGAAGGACCGTGGAGCTAGCGGCGAATTCGGAGAGCTCTTCGCTGCACTGCGCCGCTCGCAAGCGGCTTCGTTCTTCGCCTTCTGCCGTCCGGCGAGAGCTGAACTCCAGCGGTCAGTTGCAGCTCTGCCCAACAGCGTGTTCTCAGTTCTGCGGGCAAGCACGCCCTCTTGCCTTGGCCCCGAGTGCAAAGTCCCGAGCGAGCACTCGACTCAGTGCAATGCACCCGGAAGGACGCTCTCGCTCGTCTTTCAAGGAGCGATTCCCAACAGCAGAAGCAGCAGAGGCACAAACTGCATGACGAGAAGGGACAACGTAGAACACGTCTCTGTCCTGGCACATTTTCGTGTGCGATACTTCCCTCCGGGTCTTCGGGCCTTGCGAAGCTCTGTGTACTGCGAGCGCTGCTACTCGCAGCTGAGAAGGACCGTGGAGCTAGCGGCGAATTCGGAGAGCTCTTCGCTGCACTGCGCCGCTCGCAAGCGGCTTCGTTCTTCGCCTTCTGCCGTCCGGCGAGAGCTGAACTCCAGCGGTCAGTTGCAGCTCTGCCCAACAGCGTGTTCTCAGTTCTGCGGGCAAGCACGCCCTCTTGCCTTGGCCCCGAGAGCAAAGTCCCGAGCGAGCACTCGACTCAGTGCAATGCACCCGGAAGGACGCTCTCGCTCGTCTTTCAAGGAGCGATTCCCTACAGCAGAAGCAGCAGAGGCACAAACTGCATGACGAGAAGGGACAACGTAGAACACGTCTCTGTCCTGGCACATTTTCGTGTGCGATACTTCCCTCCGGGTCTTCGGGCCTTGCGAAGCTCTGTGTACTGCGAGCGCTGCTACTCGCAGCTGAGAAGGACCGTGGAGCTAGCGGCGAATTCGGAGAGCTCTTCGCTGCACTGCGCCGCTCGCAAGCGGCTTCGTTCTTCGCCTTCTGCCGTCCGGCGAGAGCTGAACTCCAGCGGTCAGTTGCAGCTCTGCCCATCAGCGTGTTCTCAGTTCTGCGGGCAAGCACGCCCTCTTGCCTTGGCCCCGAGAGCAAAGTCCCGAGCGAGCACTCGACTCAGTGCAATGCACCCGGAAGGACGCTCTCGCTCGTCTTTCAAGGAGCGATTCCTACAGCAGAAGCAGCAGAGGCACAAACTGCATGACGAGAAGGGACAACGTAGAACACGTCTCTGTCCTGGCACATTTTCGTGTGCGATACTTCCCTCCGGGTCTTCGGGCCTTGCGAAGCTCTGTGTACTGCGAGCGCTGCTACTCGCAGCTGAGAAGGACCGTGGAGCTAGCGGCGAATTCGGAGAGCTCTTCGCTGCACTGCGCCGCTCGCAAGCGGCTTCGTTCTTCGCCTTCTGCCGTCCGGCGAGAGCTGAACTCCAGCGGTCAGTTGCAGCTCTGCCCAACAGCGTGTTCTCAGTTCTGCGGGCAAGCACGCCCTCTTGCCTTGGCCCCGAGAGCAAAGTCCCGAGCGAGCACTCGACTCAGTGCAATGCACCCGGAAGGACGCTCTCGCTCGTCTTTCAAGGAGCGATTCCCTACAGCAGAAGCAGCAGAGGCACAAACTGCATGACGAGAAGGGACAACGTAGAACACGTCTCTGTCCTGGCACATTTTCGATCTGTGCGATACTTCCCTCCGGGTCTTCGGGCCTTGCGAAGCTCTGTGTACTGCGAGCGCTGCTACTCGCAGCTGAGAAGGACCGTGGAGCTAGCGGCGAATTCGGAGAGCTCTTCGCTGCACTGCGCCGCTCGCAAGCGGCTTCGTTCTTCGCCTTCTGCCGTCCGGCGAGAGCTGAACTCCAGCGGTCAGTTGCAGCTCTGCCCAACAGCGTGTTCTCAGTTCTGCGGGCAAGCACGCCCTCTTGCCTTGGCCCCGAGAGCAAAGTCCCGAGCGAGCACTCGACTCAGTGCAATGCACCCGGAAGGACGCTCTCGCTCGTCTTTCAAGGAGCGATTCCCTACAGCAGAAGCAGCAGAGGCACAAACTGCATGACGAGAAGGGACAACGTAGAACACGTCTCTGTCCTGGCACATTTTCGTGTGCCGATACTTCCCTCCGGGTCTTCGGGCCTTGCGAAGCTCTGTGTACTGCGAGCGCTGCTACTCGCAGCTGAGAAGGACCGTGGAGCTAGCGGCGAATTCGGAGAGCTCTTCGCTGCACTGCGCCGCTCGCAAGCGGCTTCGTTCTTCGCCTTCTGCCGTCCGGCGAGAGCTGAACTCCAGCGGTCAGTTGCAGCTCTGCCCAACAGCGTGTTCTCAGTTCTGCGGGCAAGCACGCCCTCTTGCCTTGGCCCGAGAGCAAAGTCCCGAGCGAGCACTCGACTCAGTGCAATGCACCCGGAAGGACGCTCTCGCTCGTCTTTCAAGGAGCGATTCCAACAGCAGAAGCAGCAGAGGCACAAACTGCATGACGAGAAGGGACAACGTAGAACACGTCTCTGTCCTGGCACATTTTCGTGTGCGATACTTCCCTCCGGGTCTTCGGGCCTTGCGAAGCTCTGTGTTACTGCGAGCGCTGCTACTCGCAGCTGAGAAGGACCGTGGAGCTAGCGGCGAATTCGGAGAGCTCTTCGCTGCACTGCGCCGCTCGCAAGCGGCTTCGTTCTTCGCCTTCTGCCGTCCGGCGAGAGCTGAACTCCAGCGGTCAGTTGCAGCTCTGCCCAACAGCGTGTTCTCAGTTCTGCGGGCAAGCACGCCCTCTTGCCTTGGCCCCGAGAGCAAAGTCCCGAGCGAGCACTCGACTCAGTGCAATGCACCCGGAAGGACGCTCTCGCTCGTCTTTCAAGGAGCGATTCCCAACAGCAGAAGCAGCAGAGGCACAAACTGCATGACGAGAAGGGACAACGTAGAACACGTCTCTGTCCTGGCACATTTTCGTGTGCGATACTTCCCTCCGGGTCTTCGGGCCTTGCGAAGCTCTGTGTACTGCGAGCGCTGCTACTCGCAGCTGAGAAGGACCGTGGAGCTAGCGGCGAATTCGGAGAGCTCTTCGCTGCACTGCGCCGCTCGCAAGCGGCTTCGTTCTTCGCCTTCTGCCGTCCGGCGAGAGCTGAACTCCAGCGGTCAGTTGCAGCTCTGCCCAACAGCGTGTTCTCAGTTCTGCGGGCAAGCACGCCCTCTTGCCTTGGCCCCGAGAGCAAAGTCCCGAGCGAGCACTCGACTCAGTGCAATGCACCCGGAAGGACGCTCTCGCTCGTCTTTCAAGGAGCGATTCCCAACAGCAGAAGCAGCAGAGGCACAAACTGCATGACGAGAAGGGACAACGTAGAACACGTCTCTGTCCTGGCACATTTTCGTGTGCGATACTTCCTCCGGGTCTTCGGGCCTTGCGAAGCTCTGTGTACTGCGAGCGCTGCTACTCGCAGCTGAGAAGGACCGTGGAGCTAGCGGCGAATTCGGAGAGCTCTTCGCTGCACTGCGCCGCTCGCAAGCGGCTTCGTTCTTCGCCTTCTGCCGTCCGGCGAGAGCTGAACTCCAGCGGTCAGTTGCAGCTCTGCCCAACAGCGTGTTCTCAGTTCTGCGGGCAAGCACGCCCTCTTGCCTTGGCCCCGAGAGCAAAGTCCCGAGCGAGCACTCGACTCAGTGCAATGCACCCGGAAGGACGCTCTCGCTCGTCTTTCAAGGAGCGATTCCCAACAGCAGAAGCAGCAGAGGCACAAACTGCATGACGAGAAGGGACAACGTAGAACACGTCTCTGTCCTGGCACATTTTCGTGTGCGATACTTCCCTCCGGGTCTTCGGGCCTTGCGAAGCTCTGTGTACTGCGAGCGCTGCTACTCGCAGCTGAGAAGGACCGTGGAGCTAGCGGCGAATTCGGAGAGCTCTTCGCTGCACTGCGCCGCTCGCAAGCGGCTTCGTTCTTCGCCTTCTGCCGTCCGGCGAGAGCTGAACTCCAGCGGTCAGTTGCAGCTCTTGCCCAACAGCGTGTTCTCAGTTCTGCGGGCAAGCACGCCCTCTTGCCTTGGCCCCGAGAGCAAAGTCCCGAGCGAGCACTCGACTCAGTGCAATGCACCCGGAAGGACGCTCTCGCTCGTCTTTCAAGGAGCGATTCCCAACAGCAGAAGCAGCAGAGGCACAAACTGCATGACGAGAAGGGACAACGTAGAACACGTCTCTGTCCTGGCACATTTTCGTGTGCGATACTTCCCTCCGGGTCTTCGGGCCTTGCGAAGCTCTGTGTACTGCGAGCGCTGCTACTCGCAGCTGAGAAGGACCGTGGAGCTAGCGGCGAATTCGGAGAGCTCTTCGCTGCACTGCGCCGCTCGCAAGCGGCTTCGTTCTTCGCCTTCTGCCGTCCGGCGAGAGCTGAACTCCAGCGGTCAGTTGCAGCTCTGCCCAACAGCGTGTTCTCAGTTCTGCGGGCAAGCACGCCCCTCTTGCCTTGGCCCCGAGAGCAAAGTCCCGAGCGAGCACTCGACTCAGTGCAATGCACCCGGAAGGACGCTCTCGCTCGTCTTTCAAGGAGCGATTCCCAACAGCAGAAGCAGCAGAGGCACAAACTGCATGACGAGAAGGGACAACGTAGAACACGTCTCTGTCCTGGCACATTTTCGTGTGCGATACTTCCCTCCGGGTCTTCGGGCCTTGCGAAGCTCTGTGTACTGCGAGCGCTGCTACTCGCAGCTGAGAAGGACCGTGGAGCTAGCGGCGAATTCGGAGAGCTCTTCGCTGCACTGCGCCGCTCGCAAGCGGCTTCGTTCTTCGCCTTCTGCCGTCCGGCGAGAGCTGAACTCCAGCGGTCAGTTGCAGCTCTGCCCAACAGCGTGTTCTCAGTTCTGCGGGCAAGCACGCCCTCTTGCCTTGGCCCCGAGAGCAAAGTCCCGAGCGAGCACTCGACTCAGTGCAATGCACCCGGAAGGACGCTCTCGCTCGTCTTTCAAGGAGCGATTCCCAACAGCAGAAGCAGCAGAGGCACAAACTGCATGACGAGAAGGGACAACGTAGAACACGTCTCTGTCCTGGCACATTTTCGTGTGCGATACTTCCCTCCGGGTCTTCGGGCCTTGCGAAGCTCTGTGTACTGCGAGCGCTGCTACTCGCAGCTGAGAAGGACCGTGGAGCTAGCGGCGAATTCGGAGAGCTCTTCGCTGCACTGCGCCGCTCGCAAGCGGCTTCGTTCTTCGCCTTCTGCCGTCCGGCGAGAGCTGAACTCCAGCGGTCAGTTGCAGCTCTGCCCAACAGCGTGTTCTCAGTTCTGCGGGCAAGCACGCCCTCTTGCCTTGGCCCCCGAGAGCAAAGTCCCGAGCGAGCACTCGACTCAGTGCAATGCACCCGGAAGGACGCTCTCGCTCGTCTTTCAAGGAGCGATTCCCAACAGCAGAAGCAGCAGAGGCACAAACTGCATGACGAGAAGGGACAACGTAGAACACGTCTCTGTCCTGGCACATTTTCGTGTGCGATACTTCCCTCCGGGTCTTCGGGCCTTGCGAAGCTCTGTGTACTGCGAGCGCTGCTACTCGCAGCTGAGAAGGACCGTGGAGCTAGCGGCGAATTCGGAGAGCTCTTCGCTGCACTGCGCCGCTCGCAAGCGGCTTCGTTCTTCGCCTTCTGCCGTCCGGCGAGAGCTGAACTCCAGCGGTCAGTTGCAGCTCTGCCCAACAGCGTGTTCTCAGTTCTGCGGGCAAGCACGCCCTCTTGCCTTGGCCCCGAGAGCAAAGTCCCGAGCGAGCACTCGACTCAGTGCAATGCACCCGGAAGGACGCTCTCGCTCGTCTTTCAAGGAGCGATTCCAACAGCAGAAGCAGCAGAGGCACAAACTGCATGACGAGAAGGGACAACGTAGAACACGTCTCTGTCCTGGCACATTTTCGTGTGCGATACTTCCCTCCCGGGTCTTCGGGCCTTGCGAAGCTCTGTGTACTGCGAGCGCTGCTACTCGCAGCTGAGAAGGACCGTGGAGCTAGCGGCGAATTCGGAGAGCTCTTCGCTGCACTGCGCCGCTCGCAAGCGGCTTCGTTCTTCGCCTTCTGCCGTCCGGCGAGAGCTGAACTCCAGCGGTCAGTTGCAGCTCTGCCCAACAGCGTGTTCTCAGTTCTGCGGGCAAGCACGCCCTCTTGCCTTGGCCCCGAGAGCAAAGTCCCGAGCGAGCACTCGACTCAGTGCAATGCACCCGGAAGGACGCTCTCGCTCGTCTTTCAAGGAGCGATTCCCAACAGCAGAAGCAGCAGAGGCACAAACTGCATGACGAGAAGGGACAACGTAGAACACGTCTCTGTCCTGGCACATTTTCGTGTGCGATACTTCCCTCCGGGTCTTCGGGCCTTGCGAAGCTCTGTGTACTGCGAGCGCTGCTACTCGCAGCTGAGAAGGACCGTGGAGCTAGCGGCGAATTCGGAGAGCTCTTCGCTGCACTGCGCCGCTCGCAAGCGGCTTCGTTCTTCGCCTTCTGCCGTCCGGCGAGAGCTGAACTCCAGCGGTCAGTTGCAGCTCTGCCCAACAGCGTGTTCTCAGTTCTGCGGGCAAGCACGCCCTCTTGCCTTGGCCCCGAGAGCAAAGTCCCGAGCGAGCACTCGACTCAGTGCAATGCACCGGAAGGACGCTCTCGCTCGTCTTTCAAGGAGCGATTCCCAACAGCAGAAGCAGCAGAGGCACAAACTGCATGACGAGAAGGGACAACGTAGAACACGTCTCTGTCCTGGCACATTTTCGTGTGCGATACTTCCCTCCGGGTCTTCGGGCCTTGCGAAGCTCTGTGTACTGCGAGCGCTGCTACTCGCAGCTGAGAAGGACCGTGGAGCTAGCGGCGAATTCGGAGAGCTCTTCGCTGCACTGCGCCGCTCGCAAGCGGCTTCGTTCTTCGCCTTCTGCCGTCCGGCGAGAGCTGAACTCCAGCGGTCAGTTGCAGCTCTGCCCAACAGCGTGTTCTCAGTTCTGCGGGCAAGCACGCCCTCTTGCCTTGGCCCCGAGTGCAAAGTCCCGAGCGAGCACTCGACTCAGTGCAATGCACCCGAAGGACGCTCTCGCTCGTCTTTCAAGGAGCGATTCCCAACAGCAGAAGCAGCAGAGGCACAAACTGCATGACGAGAAGGGACAACGTAGAACACGTCTCTGTCCTGGCACATTTCGTGTGCGATACTTCCCTCCGGGTCTTCGGGCCTTGCGAAGCTCTGTGTACTGCGAGCGCTGCTACTCGCAGCTGAGAAGGGACGTGGAGCTAGCGGCGAATTCGGAGAGCTCTTCGCTGCACTGCGCCGCTCGCAAGCGGCTTCGTTCTTCGCCTTCTGCCGTCCGGCGAGAGCTGAACTCCAGCGGTCAGTTGCAGCTCTGCCCAACAGCGTGTTCTCAGTTCTGCGGGCAAGCACGCCCTCTTGCCTTGGCCCGAGTGCAAAGTCCCGAGCGAGCACTCGACTCAGTGCAATGCACCCGGAAGGACGCTCTCGCTCGTCTTCAAGGAGCGATTCCCAACAGCAGAAGCAGCAGAGGCACAAACTGCATGACGAGAAGGGACAACGTAGAACACGTCTCTGTCCTGGCACATTTTCGTGTGCGATACTTCCCTCCGGGTCTTCGGGCCTTGCGAAGCTCTGTGTACTGCGAGCGCTGCTACTCGCAGCTGAGAAGGACCGTGGAGCTAGCGGCGAATTCGGAGAGCTCTTCGCTGCACTGCGCCGCTCGCAAGCGGCTTCGTTCTTCGCCTTCTGCCGTCCGGCGAGAGCTGAACTCCAGCGGTCAGTTGCAGCTCTGCCCAACAGCGTGTTCTCAGTTCTGCGGGCAAGCACGCCCTCTTGCCTTGGCCCCGAGAGCAAAGTCCCGAGCGAGCACTCGACTCAGTGCAATGCACCCGGAAGGACGCTCTCGCTCGTCTTTCAAGGAGCGATTCCCTACAGCAGAAGCAGCAGAGGCACAAACTGCATGACGAGAAGGGACAACGTAGAACACGTCTCTGTCCTGGCACATTTTCGTGTGCGATACTTCCCTCCGGGTCTTCGGGCCTTGCGAAGCTCTGTGTACTGCGAGCGCTGCTACTCGCAGCTGAGAAGGACCGTGGAGCTAGCGGCGAATTCGGAGAGCTCTTCGCTGCACTGCGCCGCTCGCAAGCGGCTTCGTTCTTCGCCTTCTGCCGTCCGGCGAGAGCTGAACTCCAGCGGTCAGTTGCAGCTCTGCCCATCAGCGTGTTCTCAGTTCTGCGGGCAAGCACGCCCTCTTGCCTTGGCCCCGAGAGCAAAGTCCCGAGCGAGCACTCGACTCAGTGCAATGCACCCGGAAGGACGCTCTCGCTCGTCTTTCAAGGAGCGATTCCCTACAGCAGAAGCAGCAGAGGCACAAACTGCATGACGAGAAGGGACAACGTAGAACACGTCTCTGTCCTGGCACATTTTCGTGTGCGATACTTCCCTCCGGGTCTTCGGGCCTTGCGAAGCTCTGTGTACTGCGAGCGCTGCTACTCGCAGCTGAGAAGGACCGTGGAGCTAGCGGCGAATTCGGAGAGCTCTTCGCTGCACTGCGCCGCTCGCAAGCGGCTTCGTTCTTCGCCTTCTGCCGTCCGGCGAGAGCTGAACTCCAGCGGTCAGTTGCAGCTCTGCCCAACAGCGTGTTCTCAGTTCTGCGGGCAAGCACGCCCTCTTGCCTTGGCCCCGAGAGCAAAGTCCCGAGCGAGCACTCGACTCAGTGCAATGCACCGGAAGGACGCTCTCGCTCGTCTTTCAAGGAGCGATTCCCTACAGCAGAAGCAGCAGAGGCACAAACTGCATGACGAGAAGGGACAACGTAGAACACGTCTCTGTCCTGGCACATTTTCGTGTGCGATACTTCCCTCCGGGTCTTCGGGCCTTGCGAAGCTCTGTGTACTGCGAGCGCTGCTACTCGCAGCTGAGAAGGACCGTGGAGCTAGCGGCGAATTCGGAGAGCTCTTCGCTGCACTGCGCCGCTCGCAAGCGGCTTCGTTCTTCGCCTTCTGCCGTCCGGCGAGAGCTGAACTCCAGCGGTCAGTTGCAGCTCTGCCCAACAGCGTGTTCTCAGTTCTGCGGGCAAGCACGCCCTCTTGCCTTGGCCCCGAGAGCAAAGTCCCGAGCGAGCACTCGACTCAGTGCAATGCACCCGGAAGGACGCTCTCGCTCGTCTTTCAAGGAGCGATTCCCTACAGCAGAAGCAGCAGAGGCACAAACTGCATGACGAGAAGGGACAACGTAGAACACGTCTCTGTCCTGGCACATTTTCGTGTGCGATACTTCCCTCCGGGTCTTCGGGCCTTGCGAAGCTCTGTGTACTGCGAGCGCTGCTACTCGCAGCTGAGAAGGACCGTGGAGCTAGCGGCGAATTCGGAGAGCTCTTCGCTGCACTGCGCCGCTCGCAAGCGGCTTCGTTCTTCGCCTTCTGCCGTCCGGCGAGAGCTGAACTCCAGCGGTCAGTTGCAGCTCTGCCCAACAGCGTGTTCTCAGTTCTGCGGGCAAGCACGCCCCTCTTGCCTTGGCCCCGAGTGCAAAGTCCCGAGCGAGCACTCGACTCAGTGCAATGCACCCGGAAGGACGCTCTCGCTCGTCTTTCAAGGAGCGATTCCTACAGCAGAAGCAGCAGAGGCACAAACTGCATGACGAGAAGGGACAACGTAGAACACGTCTCTGTCCTGGCACATTTTCGTGTGCGATACTTCCCTCCGGGTCTTCGGGCCTTGCGAAGCTCTGTGTACTGCGAGCGCTGCTACTCGCAGCTGAGAAGGACCGTGGAGCTAGCGGCGAATTCGGAGAGCTCTTCGCTGCACTGCGCCGCTCGCAAGCGGCTTCGTTCTTCGCCTTCTGCCGTCCGGCGAGAGCTGAACTCCAGCGGTCAGTTGCAGCTCTGCCCAACAGCGTGTTCTCAGTTCTGCGGGCAAGCACGCCCTCTTGCCTTGGCCCCGAGAGCAAAGTCCCGAGCGAGCACTCGACTCAGTGCAATGCACCCGGAAGGACGCTCTCGCTCGTCTTTCAAGGAGCGATTCCCTACAGCAGAAGCAGCAGAGGCACAAACTGCATGACGAGAAGGGACAACGTAGAACACGTCTCTGTCCTGGCACATTTTCGTGTGCGATACTTCCCTCCGGGTCTTCGGGCCTTGCGAAGCTCTGTGTACTGCGAGCGCTGCTACTCGCAGCTGAGAAGGACCGTGGAGCTAGCGGCGAATTCGGAGAGCTCTTCGCTGCACTGCGCCGCTCGCAAGCGGCTTCGTTCTTCGCCTTCTGCCGTCCGGCGAGAGCTGAACTCCAGCGGTCAGTTGCAGCTCTGCCCAACAGCGTGTTCTCAGTTCTGCGGGCAAGCACGCCCTCTTGCCTTGGCCCCGAGTGCAAAGTCCCGAGCGAGCACTCGACTCAGTGCAATGCACCCGGAAGGACGCTCTCGCTCGTCTTTCAAGGAGCGATTCCTAACAGCAGAAGCAGCAGAGGCACAAACTGCATGACGAGAAGGGACAACGTAGAACACGTCTCTGTCCTGGCACATTTTCGTGTGCGATACTTCCCTCCGGGTCTTCGGGCCTTGCGAAGCTCTGTGTACTGCGAGCGCTGCTACTCGCAGCTGAGAAGGACCGTGGAGCTAGCGGCGAATTCGGAGAGCTCTTCGCTGCACTGCGCCGCTCGCAAGCGGCTTCGTTCTTCGCCTTCTGCCGTCCGGCGAGAGCTGAACTCCAGCGGTCAGTTGCAGCTCTGCCCAACAGCGTGTTCTCAGTTCTGCGGGCAAGCACGCCCTCTTGCCTTGGCCCCGAGTGCAAAGTCCCCGAGCGAGCACTCGACTCAGTGCAATGCACCCGGAAGGACGCTCTCGCTCGTCTTTCAAGGAGCGATTCCTAACAGCAGAAGCAGCAGAGGCACAAACTGCATGACGAGAAGGGACAACGTAGAACACGTCTCTGTCCTGGCACATTTTCGTGTGCGATACTTCCCTCCGGGTCTTCGGGCCTTGCGAAGCTCTGTGTACTGCGAGCGCTGCTACTCGCAGCTGAGAAGGACCGTGGAGCTAGCGGCGAATTCGGAGAGCTCTTCGCTGCACTGCGCCGCTCGCAAGCGGCTTCGTTCTTCGCCTTCTGCCGTCCGGCGAGAGCTGAACTCCAGCGGTCAGGTGCAGCTCTGCCCAACAGCGTGTTCTCAGTTCTGCGGGCAAGCACGCCCTCTTGCCTTGGCCCCGAGAGCAAAGTCCCGAGCGAGCACTCGACTCAGTGCAATGCACCCGGAAGGACGCTCTCGCTCGTCTTTCAAGGAGCGATTCCTAACAGCAGAAGCAGCAGAGGCACAAACTGCATGACGAGAAGGGACAACGTAGAACACGTCTCTGTCCTGGCACATTTTCGTGTGCGATACTTCCCTCCGGGTCTTCGGCCTTGCGAAGCTCTGTGTACTGCGAGCGCTGCTACTCGCAGCTGAGAAGGACCGTGGAGCTAGCGGCGAATTCGGAGAGCTCTTCGCTGCACTGCGCCGCTCGCAAGCGGCTTCGTTCTTCGCCTTCTGCCGTCCGGCGAGAGCTGAACTCCAGCGGTCAGGTGCAGCTCTGCCCAACAGCGTGTTCTCAGTTCTGCGGGCAAGCACGCCCTCTTGCCTTGGCCCCGAGAGCAAAGTCCCGAGCGAGCACTCGACTCAGTGCAATGCACCCGGAAGGACGCTCTCGCTCGTCTTTCAAGGAGCGATTCCTAACAGCAGAAGCAGCAGAGGCACAAACTGCATGACGACAAGGGACAACGTAGAACACGTCTCTGTCCTGGCACATTTTCGTGTGCGATACTTCCTCCGGGTCTTCGGGCCTTGCGAAGCTCTGTGTACTGCGAGCGCTGCTACTCGCAGCTGAGAAGGACCGTGGAGCTAGCGGCGAATTCGGAGAGCTCTTCGCTGCACTGCGCCGCTCGCAAGCGGCTTCGTTCTTCGCCTTCTGCCGTCCGGCGAGAGCTGAACTCCAGCGGTCAGTTGCAGCTCTGCCCAACAGCGTGTTCTCAGTTCTGCGGGCAAGCACGCCCTCTTGCCTTGGCCCCGAGAGCAAAGTCCCGAGCGAGCACTCGACTCAGTGCAATGCACCCGGAAGGACGCTCTCGCTCGTCTTTCAAGGAGCGATTCCTAACAGCAGAAGCAGCAGAGGCACAAACTGCATGACGAGAAGGGACAACGTAGAACACGTCTCTGTCCTGGCACATTTTCGTGTGCGATACTTCCCTCCGGGTCTTCGGGCCTTGCGAAGCTCTGTGTACTGCGAGCGCTGCTACTCGCAGCTGAGAAGGACCGTGGAGCTAGCGGCGAATTCGGAGAGCTCTTCGCTGCACTGCGCCGCTCGCAAGCGGCTTCGTTCTTCGCCTTCTGCCGTCCGGCGAGAGCTGAACTCCAGCGGTCAGGTGCAGCTCTGCCCAACAGCGTGTTCTCAGTTCTGCGGGCAAGCACGCCTCTTGCCTTGGCCCGAGAGCAAAGTCCCGAGCGAGCACTCGACTCAGTGCAATGCACCCGGAAGGACGCTCTCGCTCGTCTTTCAAGGAGCGATTCCTAACAGCAGAAGCAGCAGAGGCACAAACTGCATGACGAGAAGGGACAACGTAGAACACGTCTCTGTCCTGGCACATTTTCGTGTGCGATACTTCCCTCCGGGTCTTCGGGCCTTGCGAAGCTCTGTGTACTGCGAGCGCTGCTACTCGCAGCTGAGAAGGACCGTGGAGCTAGCGGCGAATTCGGAGAGCTCTTCGCTGCACTGCGCCGCTCGCAAGCGGCTTCGTTCTTCGCCTTCTGCCGTCCGGCGAGAGCTGAACTCCAGCGGTCAGTTGCAGCTCTGCCCAACAGCGTGTTCTCAGTTCTGCGGGCAAGCACGCCCTCTTGCCTTGGCCCCGAGAGCAAAGTCCCGAGCGAGCACTCGACTCAGTGCAATGCACCCGGAAGGACGCTCTCGCTCGCCTTTCAAGGAGCGATTCCTAACAGCAGAAGCAGCAGAGGCACAAACTGCATGACGACAAGGGACAACGTAGAACACGTCTCTGTCCTGGCACATTTTCGTGTGCGATACTTCCCTCCGGGTCTTCGGGCCTTGCGAAGCTCTGTGTACTGCGAGCGCTGCTACTCGCAGCTGAGAAGGACCGTGGAGCTAGCGGCGAATTCGGAGAGCTCTTCGCTGCACTGCGCCGCTCGCAAGCGGCTTCGTTCTTCGCCTTCTGCCGTCCGGCGAGAGCTGAACTCCAGCGGTCAGTTGCAGCTCTGCCCAACAGCGTGTTCTCAGTTCTGCGGGCAAGCACGCCCTCTTGCCTTGGCCCCGAGAGCAAAGTCCCGAGCGAGCACTCGACTCAGTGCAATGCACCCGGAAGGACGCTCTCGCTCGCCTTTCAAGGAGCGATTCCTAACAGCAGAAGCAGCAGAGGCACAAACTGCATGACGACGAAGGGACAACGTAGAACACGTCTCTGTCCTGGCACATTTTCGTGTGCGATACTTCCCTCCGGGTCTTCGGGCCTTGCGAAGCTCTGTGTACTGCGAGCGCTGCTACTCGCAGCTGAGAAGGACCGTGGAGCCAGCGGCGAATTCGGAGAGCTCTTCGCTGCACTGCGCCGCTCGCAAGCGGCTTCGTTCTTCGCCTTCTGCCGTCCGGCGAGAGCTGAACTCCAGCGGTCAGTTGCAGCTCTGCCCAACAGCGTGTTCTCAGTTCTGCGGGCAAGCACGCCCTCTTGCCTTGGCCCCGAGTGCAAAGTCCCGAGCGAGCACTCGACTCAGTGCAATGCACCCGGAAGGACGCTCTCGCTCGTCTTTCAAGGAGCGATTCCTAACAGCAGAAGCAGCAGAGGCACAAACTGCATGACGACAAGGGACAACGTAGAACACGTCTCTGTCCTGGCACATTTTCGTGTGCGATACTTCCCTCCGGGTCTTCGGGCCTTGCGAAGCTCTGTGTACTGCGAGCGCTGCTACTCGCAGCTGAGAAGGACCGTGGAGCTAGCGGCGAATTCGGAGAGCTCTTCGCTGCACTGCGCCGCTCGCAAGCGGCTTCGTTCTTCGCCTTCTGCCGTCCGGCGAGAGCTGAACTCCAGCGGTCAGTTGCAGCTCTGCCCAACAGCGTGTTCTCAGTTCTGCGGGCAAGCACGCCCTCTTGCCTTGGCCCCGAGTGCAAAGTCCCGAGCGAGCACTCGACTCAGTGCAATGCACCCGGAAGGACGCTCTCGCTCGTCTTTCAAGGAGCGATTCCTAACAGCAGAAGCAGGCAGAGCACAAACTGGCATGACGAGAAGGGACAACGTAGAACACGTCTCTGTCCTGGCACATTGTTCGTGTGCGATACTTCCCTCCGGTCTTCGGGCCTTGCGAAGCTCTGTGTACTGCGAGCGCTGCTACTCCGCAGCTGAGAAGGACCGTTGGAGCCAGCGGCGAATTCGGAGAGCTCTTCGCTGCACTGCCGCCGCTCGCAAGCGGCTTCGTTCTTCGCCTTCTGCCGTCCGGCGAGAGCTGAACTCCAGCGGTCAGTTGCAGCTCTGCCCCAACAGCGTGTTCTCAGTTCTGCGGGCAAGCACGCCCTCTTGCCTTGGCCCCGAGTGCAAAGTCCCGAGCGGAGACACTCGACTCAGTGCAATGCACCCGGAAGGACGCTCTCGCTCGTCTTTCAAGGAGCGATTCCTAACAGCAAGAAGCAGCAGAGGCACAAACTGCATGACGAGAAGGGACAACGTAGAACACGTCTCTGTCCTGGCACATTTTCGTGTGCGATACTTCCCTCCGGGTCTTCGGGCCCTTGCGAAGCTCTGTGTACTGCGAGCGCTGCTACTCGCAGCTGAGAAGGACCGTGGAGGCCAGCGGCGAATTCGGAGAGCTCTTCGCTGCACTGCGGCCGCTCGCAAGCGGCTTCGTTCTTCGCCTTCTGCCGTTCCGGCGAGAGCTGAACTCCAGCGGTCAGTTGCAGCTCTGCCCAACAGCGTGTTCTCAGTTCTGCGGGCAAGCACGCCCTCTTGCCTTGGCCCGAGTGCAATGTCCCGAGCGAGCACATCGACTCAGTGCAATGCACCCGGAAGGACGCTCTCGCTCGCCTTTCAAGGAGCGATTCCTAACAGCAGAAGCAGCAGAGGCACAAACTGCATGACGAGAAGGGACAACGTAGAACACGTCTCTGTCCAGGCACATTTTCGTGTGCGATACTTCCCTCCGGGTCTTCGGGGCCTTGCGAAGCTCTGTGTACTGCTGAGCGCTGCTACTCGCAGCTGAGAAGGGACGTGGAGCTAGCGGCGAATTCGGAAGAGCTCTTCGCTGCACTGCGCCGCTCGCAAGCGGGCTTCGTTCTTCGCCTTCTGCCGTCCGGCGAGAGCTGAACTCCAGCGGTCAGTTGCAGCTCTGCCAACAGCGTGTTCTCAGTTCTGCGGGCATGCACGCCCTCTTGCCTTGGCCCCGAGAGCAAAGGTCCCCGAGCGAGCACTCGACTCAGTGCAATGCACCGAAGGACGCTCTCGCTCGCCTTTCAAGGAGCGATTCCTAACAGCAGAAGCAGCAGAGGCACAAACTGCATGACGAGAAGGGGACA